>NC_051231.1:14445000-14530000 GCF_015220715.1 Pygocentrus nattereri
CTGCATCAACATCAACTGGCGCTGTGATAATGGTGTGCACTGATGGTTATCCTTATTATTTTTCAGCATCGTGTGCTATTTCTGTCTGCTTGCCTTTTTTGTTGTGGTTTTGGGGTTTTTGTGTTTTTTTTTTTGTTTGTTTTTTTTTTGCATGCATTTCTATCTTTTCTTTGTCTGTGACTGTGTGTATATTAGGGCTGTCACTATTGATTATATTGCTAATTGAGCAATCTACCCACTGTTTGGCGATCAGTCACAGTAATTAGTTTTTAAGATGTAAACAGAGTCATTCAGAGTGGTTTGGTGTGAAAAGCTCTGTTCTAGAGAAAAGTCAGAATTGTTCACAGTGGTGGTGATGGGAACCAGACGTCCACCTCGAAAAGCTCCCTCACAGAAAGTAATTACATGAAATGGATATGAATGCACTGCCTGATGGCGGAGACACAAAGTTTTGACCTGTAAATCCATTCATGGTGAAGGGATACATAACATGCAGGGTGTTGTGAGGCACAAGAGTCCCCAAAGAAAATTTATAATTTCAGATTTTCAGATTCAAATTTTCCACTGTTTTTCCATCATCAGCATTCCATATAAAACTCAGAAGACACGTGTAGGTTCATGGTTTTCTATATTTGCGTTGTAATCATGGCGACCCTTGGTTCCGATCACCTTCACTGTAAAGACATCTCTACAATCAACCATTTCACACCGAACAATAAACCTTTCGTTCAAATTAACCTTAAAGGAGAATTCCTTCAGTATTTCAGAGTTTATGAGTAGATCGATGGTTGGGATGTAAACCCACTGACCACATAATGTCTGCTTTAATATTTGACTCTTTACAGGCGCTCATATCAATCCTGCAGCTTGAGCTGCTGATAAAAATGACAGAGCAGTAAAATAATAGTGAAGCAAAACCTTTCATTTTGGCACATGAGTCCAAGAATTGCATTGCTTCAGTGACCTGACTGGGTACATTTAGATTGACACACCAATCATAAAGAAGCAGATATCAAATAAGTTGTTTGTTGTTGTTGTTGTTGTTGTTGTTGTTGTTGTTGTTGTTGTTTTGACTCATAGAAGTTAAGTGTCTCTGTTTTGATTTGAGTTTTTTTTTTTTTTGCCTCCAGTGGTGGGCAATGTAAGAGGAGCGGAGCACTTGTGTCCGTGTAAATATTCTGACCAATAAACAAGCACTCGTGTGTAATTTGAAGCGCTGCAATTATTGCAGTGTAAAACCAATTGAACTAAATGAACCATGACCACTCAGATAACCTTTTTTCAATGCATAAAGTGTTCTTTATATCATAATATGGTCTGCCCGATGGAGAATGTGCTATAGACAGTTCTGTGTGGAGCCTTTTTGTCAAACTTTTAAATATAGCAGAGTCTAAAGCACATTCATGCAGATTTCCATCAATCTAAAGAATTCTTTTATAATGGGTTCATGTTTCTGTATAGAACCATTTTCCTTACCCTTGAAGAACCATCTTTATATTAAGAGTGTAGGTGTGACAACAGAGTCTCGGGCATCAGGCAGTGTATTCATATCCATTTTGTGCGATAACTTATTATGAGGGAGCTTTTAGAGGTGGACGTCTGGTTCCTCTCACCACCACTGTGAACAGTTCTGACTTGGTAAGTTTCTCTGAAGCGGAGAGTTTCACGCCAGACCACTCTGAACAACTCTGTTTACATCTTTCAATGTAATTTTATGATTTTTTTGAGAGATTCTTCTTTAGAAAGACTCCTGACAGCCCCAGTGTACATTAGTGTAGTTTTTAGTGTAGAACAGCTTCTCTGAATGTGTTTTTGTTCATTACTTCATGTGTCCTTGTTTGTTATGTGACATCGTCTCCTCTTTTCTGTGCCGTTCTCCTCCCTCCCCGTCTCCAATTGGCTCGCTGTTGCAGAAAAGGATTGTTTGGACGGCTCTGATGAGTTGAATTGTCCGAACCCGACCGGTTAGTGCATAGAACAACATGCACCATAATAATGAGCAATAAAAAAAAAAATAATAATAATAATGAATAATAATTATTAAATTACTACAGGAAATGTATATATTTTTCTCATTTATTTAATCTTGCTATTAGTTAAAATTAATTAAGATTACAAAAGCTGGAGTAATTGCTATTAAAAACTTTTTTTTTTATAGCTGCCATTGTATGCAAAAATTTTGCCACCCCTAGTCAAATGTAAAAACGAATAGAAATAATAGATCAATTTGGCCTGTGCAAAAGTTATGGCAGATTTTATGTTTGATTTTTTTTTTTTTTTTTTTTTTGTTAAACTAAAAAATATTTCAGATTTTTAGACATTTGGATAACAAGCATAAAACAATACCATCCCATGCTGTCATGTAAGTTTATGCAGTGAGAATTCATGCTCCAGCTGTGCAATCCATCTGTGCAAAGTGCAAATTCACATTTTCCTCATGGTGCATGGTGTGATCTATGCAGTTTCTGTGATTCGTATTTTCTTTCATATTATTGTGTGTCAGTGTGTATGTGAGAGAATTTATAGACACTGAAATTTAAGAGTTCAGAAGTTTGGAATCAGCGTTATGTCCAGTTCGGTTGCAGATGCATATATACAATGAATCTGTTATTTACAAATACACAGGTTTGACATAATAAAAATAAATAAATAAATAAAATATTAATAATTACATCAAGTTTCTATTAATGAAAATTAGATTAGCTGTGTAAAATTGAGAATTAAGTTATAATAAAGTTAAGATCTATTTGTAAACTGAGGTTCAGTTGTCAAGGCAGATAACATAACAGAAACGATTGTAAACAGATAACTGTATGTTATCAATATCATTTCTCCCTGACCAAAAATTTGGTTTTTAATTTTGTAGGTTAATTAAAAATACCTGCTGTCCTTCACATTATGTGAAAATTTGATGAATGGACCAATAGAAATGCTCCAAAGTGATTTGAAATAATCTTTTGCGTTGCCTTGCATTCAAAATTGTGAATATTTTTGTCCTCTCCTGCAAATTTCCCATTACCAGAATACTACAGTGTATATATATATATATATAATATAGAATTATAGTATGTTATATAATACACTATTACAATATACTGATTTAGTTTTTTTCCTAAAGTGTATAAAATATTAGCACATTAATGTACAGTGATTCCAGACTTGTGAACAGTAGTTTGTGCTGTTGTATTCAGTCATAGTCTTCTCTGATTTTAATAGATATTCAGCATTGATTACTCAGTATTACTGTGTGTACAGTAGTGAGGTGCAGTCTGATGTGTGAGGACTTGTGTAAACTGCTCCACACTGGTGACCTCACACTGCGTTTCAGATAACGACTGCGGCGACAACAGCGACGAGGCAGGCTGCAGCCATTCCTGCTCCAGCACGCAGTTCAAATGCAACAGTGGCCGCTGCATCCCCGACTACTGGAAATGTGATGGAGACAATGACTGTGGTGACTACAGCGACGAGAACAACGCCAACTGCACTAATCACGGTGAGTTTCGGGTCCACGTTCCACCAATCACGGCAATTACAGTTTGTGTGTAAGTTTAACAAACTGGAGGAAAAAATAAAACACTAAATGTGCTACAATGTTTGCAGAATATACAGTATACAGTAAATAAACATCAGTCGTAGAAGTGTGGTTAATGCACAATCAAGAGGTTGTATTAATGTGTTCACTTGTGTGTTAACCTCTTATAGGGCTGCTGCTAATGATTCTTCAGTATTTCAATAATCTTTAGATTTTTAGTATTGATGTGTTGTTTAATCCAAATAATGAATTTTCATATAAGAAAACTATAGAAGAAAATACTTACTTATTTGTTTCCAGTTGAAAAAAAACTGTACTTGCAGTTTTATTGATTAACTGATAAAGCCGTGCCGTAACCGTCCACATTAAAACATTTTGCTTTTAAAAAAAAAAAAAAAGTCAGTAAACGGGGGCCAGAGTATTTATATAGTAGACACACCTAACATATTTTGAATGCACATTTGTCTACATCTTTGTTTAGTGTCACAGTATATCACAACTTCGTATCTGTCAGACGTTTAAATGCCCAAACGATGTATTGTTAGACCTTCACCATCATTCCCACCCTTAATAACAGTCTGATAACATGTAAAAATAATACAAAGAAATAATCGTAAACACAGAACCTCAAATGAACTGTCTAGTTTTAAAATTATGCAGAAATTCAAAAAAATTTGGGGGGGTTTGCAACATGTCTATATACACAAACTCGTTGACATGTGCAGTTTTCTGGCTAATTGAGTGCTCCGGCCCCCCTCGCTGTGTGTGATGAGTTTGGAGAGGCAGGTGAGGAACGGCAGCTTTAATGCAGGTCAGGCGAGGCTAACCGGGCAGACTGCCTGAGGAGAGACTCCAGCAGCTATTTAACCACTCTTTATTCACAGCATGTCTTTCGCCCTCTCCATCTCTCGCTCTCTTTCACACACAAACGTTTTCTTCTCTCCCTCCGGGAATCCATCACAATCGAGTATATGAACAGATTCTTCAGCTTCAGCTGTGCAGCATTTAATCACATTTATTTAATGTTTTGAATCCAGGCTTACACTGTATATGTGTAAATGTCTGTAGACTCCAGTGCTTCTACTGGTATTAATAGTGAGTTTGTGCTGCAGTAACAGCCTCTACTCTTCTGGGAATTCTTTATACTAGAAGCTGGAACATTGCTGTGAGGAGTTGATTGAGCATTGTAAGGTCAGGTACTGATGTTGGATGGTCAGTTCTTGATCAGATCTAACCCAAATGCAATATTGTGCAATTGTGCGACTCTGTTTACATTTTAACCATTTAATTATGCTGAAATTTTTTTTTACAAATGGCTAAAGATCCTCTTTAAAAGGGTCCTTGGCCTGAAGTTCAGAACGAGGAGCAGCGTCTGTTAGAAAAAAGGAAACTTTCAACGTGTCTCCTTTTTTTCCCCCATCACCCAGACAATAGCCATGTTTACATGCAACCTAATAATCTGTTAATAATCTGACTAATAGATTAATCCGAATAGAATACATCTATGTAAACACCTCAGTTGGAATAGACTAGTCTAGTTGAGGCCATTCAGAATACAATTTTTGTCAGATTGAACAAGTTGACTGTAAATAATCCGTTAAATAGGAGAATAATACCCATGTAAACATCTGTATTGGATTACATTCTTACATATCTGATTACATGCATGTGCGTCACGTCGTAATGAAAGTTTATAACGTTCAACATGGTGGGAGCAGAAACTGGTCTGCAGAGGAGATGAAATTTGTGCTTTGAACTTTAAAAGACGATGGTGAGACGGGGTTCCAGCTTATGTCTCAGAATGAGATCTTCCTCTGTGCCTTATTTAATAAGTACAGGTGAGGAATGTTTACCTGAGTCTGACGTCATTTTAAAGCAATTAAAAACAGAAGCACTGCTCACACATCTCACTCTGACTGGACTTATGTGTTGCTTGTTGTCAGTGTAACATCTACACTAAGCAGTTCACTACGCATACATGTAATTTTGGATCAGATTACATGTAGCGTGAGTGTAAATTGAGATTTTCCAACATATTGTGTAGAGTGACCATATAAACACCTCCATCGTTTTGTCCCGCTCCCTCCCGCAGTTCCATCAAGTAGAACCTGCATCCAGTAGTATCTGGCTCAGTCTGTTCACAAACACATTATTCTCTGTTGAAATAACACGGCAGCCATGGTCATCAGGCTCACTGTAACTTCACCAAACACCGTTTCTTCCCAGTAAACACAAAGCAGAAATTAAACCACAGAGCAGTATTTTTGATGTTGTGCTGGGC
Organism: Pygocentrus nattereri; assembly: GCF_015220715.1. Classification (NCBI taxonomy): domain Eukaryota; kingdom Metazoa; phylum Chordata; class Actinopteri; order Characiformes; family Serrasalmidae; genus Pygocentrus; species Pygocentrus nattereri. Next base: position 14,450,817 of record NC_051231.1, read on the forward strand.
AGCTGTTGGCGCCAGACTGAAGGCTCCCACAGCCACAGGTGTGTTGCTCATGCGATCGGCTGCTTCACAGCTCTTTAGAATGACTTCATTCATTTGAACTGATTTACTGTTATCATTTCATGTTGTTTATATATGATTAAGTGATCATTCTACTTTATTTAGGCTGTTCATTACATTTAATTTTCATTGAATTTCTCTTCATGCATTCATGCAGGGGGCTGGTTACCCACCCGCTCCCACACTCAGCACTGATCATTTGAAAATCACGCTTACCTTTCCTTTTTAAACGAAGTACACCAAAATTAAAATATTACTGTACTACCGATGCTATTGGACATTTAATGATCATGAAGTTGGAACCAACAGGCTGAGACATTTTCTGGCACTCTGGCAAACCTCAGTAGCACAGTTCCAAGATTTGCTGTGACATAAATCAGATTTCAGAACACTATCATATGGTTTTACTTTCCAGAGATCTGATATTATTTAAGCTTTAATGACTTAAGCTAACTTAAAAGCAGGATGTTAGAGGGCCTGTGATTCATTACTGTGACTGAAACATTGATATATATTAAAAGCGTTGCTAAGGTGCTCTCATAGAGTAGTTCTGTGAAATTCTGAAAAATTGGTGTTTCCCTTTTTTTTGAAGAGGGAATGGCAGCAATTTGGATTCTCTTGCTGTAGATTCACTGATGTAGAAAATCATGACATAAGGTCAAGGCTTCATCTGTCTGTGTTGTTCTTTCTCTCATTCTCTCTCTCCGCAGCCACTCGTCCTCCGGGCGGCTGCCACACAGATGAGTTTCAGTGCCGTATGGATGGTCTGTGCATCCCACTGCGCTGGCGCTGTGACGGTGACACCGACTGCATGGACCTAAGCGATGAGAAGAACTGCGAGGGCGTCACTCACATGTGCGATCCAGCCGTCAAGTTCGGCTGCCGAGACTCTGGTGAGGATTTAAACACAGTGTTTGGTAGTGAATTCACTCCTCTGAATCTGAGATCCCTCCAGTCTACACTTCTAAAAAAAGATGGATCTTAAGAGGTTGTTTAGTAGACAGTGGTTTTCAAAGAACCATCTGCATGCCTAAATGGTTCTTTGCATGGTTCTTCAGATTGATAGAGAATGTGTTGTATATGGTTCTGTATAGCACCAAAAAGGGTTCTTTTATTGTTAGAAGTCTGACATTTTAGTAAAATAAGATCGTTTGTTGGTGCTATTAGCTGCATTTTCAAAAAGGTACTATGTAGAACCATATACAACACATTGTCTATCTAAGAACTATGCAAAGAACCATTTAAGCATGCAAGGAATTTTTTGAGTGTTCCGGATTCTATAGGGTCATTGTCTTTACTAAAGAAATTTTTTAAGAGTTGCCATAATTGTAGTCAATCAGCCAAAACATTTTTGGCATCTGAAGTTTGTTTCTTTAGTTTTAGCACTGGAGCTACGAGGCTAATGTAGCTAAGCTTATACCCCACCGATTAGCATGGTGCAAGCTTCATGCTTAAATCACATTGCGTCAAACTGTGTTGAGTTGTTTAATGAATTAGACGAATTCAGAAAATGGTCCTGGCTAAAACATTCCTTATAGTATGAATGTGAGTAGGCAGAGCTATACTGCTATAGACTGAAGAGGTGTATATGTGTAAACAGGTTTCATGACATTACTAAAACAGCATATTCAAAACAAGCTGATTTTGCAACTTAATGTCCATATATGGAATGTAATGAAAAAGGAATAAATAGTTTATGAAACGTAAACAATGTTCACAAACTACATCAAGCTTTTGTATTAAAAAAAAAAAAAGTCCCAGACTATTGATTTTCCATGATGTAGCCCCTTTAACAAGCCAAGGCAAGTGTGGGATGACTTGGGCAGGCGGTTAGCATCATGCTTATCAGAAGTTCCTGTTCAAGATTATTTATGAATGTATATGTGTACAGTTGTTTGCAAAATTTTTCTCAAATTTCATGTTGTTTGTTGAATTTCTAAGCATAAATAATGCAGTAAAACTAGCAAATGTAATTTAACTGGTTTTCAAGCTTTTGTCATATATAATAGATTGTTTGATGAGAATAGAGAAAAAAAAATTCATGCTGTCATGAAAGTCTAGGCTATTTGCGGTATTTTGGGGAAATTCTACTACTCATACAAATTGGCCTATCAGATCGAATCCCTCACAAATTACACTAATCCAGCTTGAATAGGGCCTAAACCTCCTTGTTAGCTATGTTAGCCTTGTAGCTACAGAGCTAAAACTAGAAGCAAACTTTAGACAACATTAGTTATGTGTAAATTGTGTGCAATTTTTTTTTCTTTTATCCCATTATCCTGTAGCGCGCTGCATCAGTAAAGCGTGGGTGTGCGACGGGGACAGTGACTGCGAGGACAACTCTGATGAGGACAACTGTGAGGCGCTGGTTTGTAAACTCTCACACCACGTTTGTGCCAACGACACCACTGTCTGCCTGCCTGCTGACAAGCTGTGTGACGGCAAAGATGACTGCCCCGACGGCTCAGACGAGAAGCTGTGCGGTGAGAACACAGCAAACTGCATTACCCACGCTGCATTAGCTGTGCTTCTGGTGCTGCATTAAAGCACCAGGGAACCTAAATCTGTGAGCTAAGTTCACACTTGATTTTAGCCTTGACTTTCCACTTGCTGAAAGTTTTTGAGCTCACAGAGAAAAGGCAAACCGCTGTTCAATCAGGGCTCGCAAATCAGCTCTCAACTGCTGTGTGAGTTGTTCAGAGACGCCATCTGAGAGACTTGCAGATGCCTTCCAGACTCACTGTTGTATTATGTTTAGCTTTAGTGTTGTAGCAGGTTGGGAGTGTTGGACTAAGAGCGGTCAATCATGGGTGCTCATTAAGTCAAACTCAGATTTATTTACATAGCGCTTTTTACAGCATTGTCTCAAAGCAGCTTTACAGAAAATGAAAGTCCGAGCACCCATGAGCGTCGCCAAGGAAAAACTCCCTTAGAGCCAGAGGAAGAAACCTTGAGACTAACTAAGACTCAATGGAACAATGGAACCCATCCTCCTCTGGTCAACAATGGATAGCAAACAATAACACGAAGATTGTATAACTAATATATTGATTGATAATGATAATTAAAACATTGAATATAGAGAAACACAAACCAGCCTGTCACTGGACAGAGGCGTTGCGATTAACCAATGATAACCGATGACTATTATCAGAGTAACAATGAGAAATACAATCAGTCACAGTTACCAGTGAAAACAAGTTACTACAGTTCTGTGAATGACTCTTGTTGAAAGCCAACAATCATGCCCTCAACAATCCAATCATAATACAGATTTCTGCAGTTATTTGATTGTTTAAATGGTCATATAAACAGTACACTTAGATTTCTTAGATCAGAGTAAGGTCTAGAAATCCAATTAAGAAATAAAGATGAACTAAGAGATAAACAGAGCTGGATTTTGGCTCAGTAATCATATTTCTTAGTGCATATGAATTCTTACTCAGATTTTTTCAGATTTCTCAGTTTGCGTATGTGGGAAACAGACCGCAGTACTGGAAGCAAACAAGCAACTTTGCTGCAAGAAGCAGCAGAACACTTTTGCAGCGACACTGAAACCAACTACATGCATGACAAATTAAGGATTTAAATATTCTTGATCTTCTAGATGATGTATGTTTGTATTGCCTGGTAAAGTGGTGCAATGTTTTTTTAAAAAAAAAAAAGCATTTGAATTTTACATTATGTTCACTACACGTCTTATTCTGTGAGTTTATTGGTTCACTGCAAAGCAGAAATACGATTACTGTCTGACTCATGTAGACCTGGAGTTTCCTATTACCTGATTACTCAAGTACATATAAATGCTTTGGTCAGGTTTCTGACAAAATCTGATTTTCCGCAGTTAATTGGATTAGTAAAGGCATGTAAACATACTCAATGAAGACCTGTTAGCATGAAAATGAGTAAAGTAACACCTTTAATATCAGAAAAACATTTTAAGGTTTTACTGTTCTCTGGAATGACTGCAGCCTGATCTCTATTTGCGACACCTATATCGTACATTTCTCTCTCCTGTTCTCAGACCTGTGTTCGCTGGATAATGGCGGATGCAGCCACAATTGCACAGTGGCACCAGGAGAGGGCATCCTGTGCTCGTGCCCACTGGGCATGGAGCTGGGCACTGACAACAAGACCTGCCAGATCCAGGGCTTCTGCGCCAAGCATCTGAAGTGCAGTCAGCGCTGCGAACAGGACAAGTTCAACGTCAAGTGCTCCTGCTACGAGGGCTGGGTGCTGGAGCCAGACATGGAGAGCTGCAGGAGCACAGGTACTGCAGAGACACCTGCCGAAGGAAGGGAAACAGTAAATCAGGGGTGTCCAGTTCTGTCCTGGAGGGCTAGTGTTTATCTTAAAATATAATAATAATAATAATAATAATAATAACAAAGCTCAGTCATTTCAAAATGAATGTGTTTATAACAAATGTCCCATCCTCTTACCACCTACTTTAATGTGATGGGCTGCACCCAGATGCTAAGTTTTGATCATTGACTGTGGTTTAGGTGGTTGATGGTGAAATCATCAAACTGGAGGTGGGGTTTATGCTGTGGATGCACCCACTCCCAAATAATTTTAACTCTAAATGTAGATATTCTGACAAACTGCTGAATCTGTTCTGCAGTTTCTCATTAAGTTGAATAACTGACTCTAAATGTAGGTATTGTGATGTGATATCATCCTTTACATTTAGTTACAAGTCTTCTATAGTTTCTCATTTTTTCTCACAGTTCCCAGGATGCTTCTTAATTCTGTTATGTCAGCTATTGGCTAGCATTGGCTAGAACGCTAGACAGAGAGAGAGACACAGACAGAGAGAGAGAGAGAGAGAGAGAGAGAGAGAGACACAGAGAGAGAGAGAGACACAGAGAGAGAGAGAGACACAGAGAGAGAGACACAGAGAGAGAGACACAGAGAGAGAGAGAGAGAGAGAGAGAGAGAGAGAGAGACACAGAGAGAGAGAGAGAGAGAGACACAGAGAGAGAGAGAGAGAGAGAGACAGAGAGAGAGAGAGAGAGACACAGAGAGAGAGAGAGAGAGAGACACAGAGAGAGAGAGAGAGAGACACAGAGAGAGAGACACAGAGAGAGAGAGAGAGAGAGACACAGAGAGAGAGAGAGAGAGAGAGAGAGAGAGAGAGACACAGAGAGAGAGAGACACAGAGAGAGAGAGACACAGAGAGAGAGAGAGAGACACAGAGAGAGAGAGAGAGAGACACAGAGAGAGAGAGAGAGAGAGAGAGAGAGACACAGAGAGAGAGAGAGAGAGACACAGACACACAGAGACAGACACACAGATACAGATGCTCCCTTGTCCACCTGATTATGGATGGCTGTGGGTTCCATCTCACAACCTTCTGACACCTACACCTACTCAAAAGTTTGAGACCAACTTGGACGGCCTTTTATCGACATGGTCGATAGACTGTCTCCGAGGTTATGCATCGAATAACGAGCAAACAAATGATTTCCCAGAGCTTCTTTGAAACATGTTGGAAAGATCAGGGCAGAGCCAGAGCCAGGGATGGATGAGAGGATGACAAAAGAGGAGAAATAGAGGGGGCTGATGTGGTTTCTGCTGTTGGGCTGAGGATGAAAACATGAGTACGAGTTTTGCCCCCTTTCTCGGGAAGTGGTCTTACCCAAAAGGTCATTTGGTGTGAGCAGGAAGTGGTGGTTTTTGGGTTAGACGCTGTTCTTCGGTGGGTGGGTGGTGGGCGGTGGGTGGTGAGGGAAGGAGCGCTGAGGGATGCGGTTGGCAGTGCAGTCAGTGGTTGGGTTGAACTTATGGAATATAAATGTCTGAAGACAGGAAGAAGGAGAGAGTTTGCTTTGGCAGGAATTCGCTGTGGGCGCAAAGCCTCAATCAGCCAATCAGAGATTTATATTTCTGGAAAATGAAATGAGTGAAGAAGCTAAAGTTCACGTGCAGTGCATAGTTCTAATGAAAAGAGTGCAGAGATGAGCCTTAATGTTTGTACAGAGCAGTAGATGTTTGTGTAGTTCTAGGATTGGCTGATATGTCAAAAAATCAGTATTGTGAGATTGTTTGGTTTTTTTTTTTGTTTGTTTGTTTTTTTTTTGTTTGTTTTTTTTTCCTCTTTTTCCTTCCCAAAATCTTAATTTCTAGTGCTGTTAAGGTTTATTGCCTGTCTGTAAAGCACTTTGGGCTACAACTGATATGAAAAGTGCTTTATAAATAAAGATTATTATTAGGGAGTGAGAGGAGTGATGAACACTTCACTCTCCTGCAAATAATAAGAAGTGATAAGTGATGAACTTGCAAAAAAAAAAATGGCATTGATGCAGCACCAAATCATGCCTTACATAAAGAGATACAGAATATATTTTGTTCCTAGAACAAAATTATTATATTCAGAAAATGCTAATTACAAAATAATGACATTTTTACACATTTATAATGAATGGATTTATTATAAATAGTGTCATAGATGGTTCTTAAATAATAAATAACATCTTAACTACTCTGTATATCATTTATTTATCAATATATACCATTTTGTTTTTATTTTATCAAAAAATATATTAGTTTAATAGAAATATTCATTTGGTCTTTTCAACAAAGTCCATGCTGCTTTGGGAGCCACAACATTTTGAGTGCGTTTTACCATCTTGGCTGTAAATATGTCTCAGTTTGTGCTGATGTCCCAGTGTAGGGTAAAAATGTAATACAAACAAAAACACAGCTGCTGCTCTGCTTTAAGCCGTAGCCGCTTTTTGTGCATCATCAGCTGGAAACTTTTCCACAAAAGTAGAAGTTTTTTGTATAATGTCTCCGTGTTCCAAGTTTTTAATGAGGCTGAAGTCGCTTCTTATTCGCCAGCTTCTCATTTGCCAGCTACTCATTCAAATGTTCCCGTTCCACCTTAAATGATGCCTGAGGCACCAGAATGTAATTGCTGCACCATTTAAGGTGGATTGGGAAAATTCGAACAAGTAGCTGGCGAATGAGAAACTGACTTAGGCTTCATGTTTGTTTTTTTTTGCGTGTTTGACAGTTTCTCGTTGTATATTAAACTTATTAGGAAACCAGATGGAGTGATAATTAATAGATGCAAATAAGTCTTCAGTCTCTCTTGCCTTTTTGCTAGCTACTAACTAGGTGAACTAGCTGTATTAGGCTACATTAATTTCAGCGTTTAAGATCATTTATTGTTAAACTGTGTTGAAGGATCAGCAGAGATCTATTTTACTGAAAAGGAGGATTATTTTATTTTTATCTAGAAATCAAATTGTGCTATGGAGCCGCGGGTTGCCGACCCTTGACCTAGCATATGGAAGTGCTTGTATGGAGTTGAGGGGAAGACCATATTATAATATTAACAATATTAGAAATTTCCACCCATTTTCCGCCCAGTAGTAGTTGCTACCAACCAGAGGACCATCGAGCAAGCGATGTCAAAGCTTTCACCCAACTCTGAAAGGACGACACAAACTACAATGATTTGCATCCGTCCTCAGTCGTTGAGAAGCAGGGTTGAGCCCTGTTGAGACACAGCAACCAAACCCCCCCCCCGCCACACACACACACTTATAGCTAGAATCACTGAATTAAACGGGTAGGACGACTGTAATGTGCTGCGTGGACATCTGCCACAGGATATTATTTCACCGTAACTGCGCATTTAATCACAGACGAGTGGCAGCAGCGTCTAATGTGCTCCACACAGCAGTGAATGAGAGCCTTCTAGTTCACTTCGCATATTGCGTGCGGTTGATTTTATTAATAAAAGGTATTGGAATTCATTCATTCAATTCATTATGGATCATTAAAAACACTTTTGAAATCCTGTATAGAAAAACGGATGCATCACGATGCATTGATAATTATTTTAGAAATCGCACCGCAGCCCTCTGGATTGTAATCAAATCGAATTGTGCTGTGGCAAGAGATTCCCACCACTACTAACCCACACTTTCTGCTGTTAAGTGCTTTTTGGTGTTTTAATGAAAAATATGACCAGACTTCTCTCTGTCCATTTCTTTCTCTGCCTTTCATCTCTAATTCTTTCTCTTGTCCCCCAGATCCCTTCAAGCCCTTCATCATCTTCTCCAATCGTCATGAGATCCGGCGGATTGACCTGCATAAGGGCGAGTTCAGTGTGCTGGTTCCTGGTCTGAGGAACACCATCGCTCTGGACTTCCACCTCAATGAGAGCTCGCTCTACTGGACTGACGTGGTAGAAGACAAGATCTACAGAGGGAAGCTGTCTGAGAACGGTGGTGAGCAGCTTGCTGTCCTGCACAGGAAATACACGATATATAGCACTGATAAAACAATAAGGCACGGTTTAGAATAAAGAATATATCAATGTCTAAATGATGTTTATAAATGTTTAAATGATTGAATGATCAAAATGATTACATTTACAAAGTTCTGAGGTGTGTGTGTGTGTGTGTGATGTTTGTTTAATAAAATGCTTATTTAATAAAAAGCATAGAATAGAATCAAACAATTGATTAAATTAATAAATGCTAAATATTGACCATATTAAGTAGAAATTGTTGAAAAACCATATACTTTTTGAGAAGTTTAGTATTTACACTTTGTTTACTACATTTATCTAATAATGCCTTTTTTATTGTAAATAATGTTATAAATAAAGTAATAACAGAAATTAATAAATATATATTATATACAGTTCTGTTACTGCGGGCACTTGGATTTGTGGGTAATGCTGTTTTATTGCAAGCCCTGGGATTTGTAGGTAATGCAGTTTTGTTACTACGGGCCCTAGGATTCGTGGGTAATGCAGTTTTGTTACTGCAAGCCCTGGGAGTTGTGGGTAATGCGGTACTAGTGCGAGCTCTGGGTTTCGTGGGTAATGCCATTCTGTTACTGTGCCAGATGGCCCCATTTTAAGGAATCTGGTTTTGGCTTCCTCTAGAAAGGCAAAAGCAATCAATCATCACGTACAGTCTCCACTCCAGATTGCAGACGCAGTCAGTCAGCGCCAAAAAGCTGCCTTCAAAAGGATGAAACTATCAATCAGAGTTAATCTTCTGAGCAAAAAACCCCCCCCCCCCCCCCCCCGACCCCCTTACTGCACATAACACTGTGAGCCTGTATATACACACATTATGCTCCTATGTGTGCGCACTGTAGATTAGTAGTCTCAGGTAACACATGCTCTACAGAGAATGAAATGAATATTAAATATACTGTACCTTTTGCACTATCCACGTTTTAGTTTACAAATAATTGTAACATTTCATTGCACACTTACTACTAACCATCCTTCTGTAGATCTACTTTCCAGCTAAGCTTATTTTCAACTAGGGATGCAGCAGTACTTTGTATACTGTGGAACCTCTAATTGTTTCCTAAAGGGTCCTAATTGAATCGAGTCCTTGTGACATCATAGATTTGTAACACTGAGTCTTATGTCTTCTTTCTTCTCTCGCTGCCTCTAAAACTGCCCCACTGCACCTTTCTCAGCGGCTCTGACCAGCTTTGATGTGGTCATCCAGTATGGCCTGGCGACACCTGAAGGTTTGGCTGTGGACTGGATTGCTGGGAACATCTATTGGGTGGAGAGTAACCTGGATCAGATCGAGGTGGCCAAGCTGGACGGCACAATGCGTACCACCCTGCTAGCTGGAGACGTGGAGCACCCCCGGGCCATCGCTCTGGACCCCAGAGAAGGGTATACGGATCAGTTCTATATTCCTCAGTAGGCCTACAGGATCTTGAATTTCACCACTTGTGGCTTTACTAGCTAGGTTTCCATCCATGTATATTTGTGTGTCTCGAACTGTGTGGAATTGTGCCGGAATCTCTAATAGTGTTGATTATCTGGTTTCTGACTCTGTGACTCACTGTTAAATATAAAGTTGGAGATAAAGACCAGCTAAAAACAGTAGCAGCCACCTTGAAATCATTTTAATCAGTAGAGCTTGCCTGCATGTCCTGCTTTGCCCTACAGAATATTATTCTGGACGGATTGGGATGCAAGTATGCCGAGGATCGAGGCAGCCTCTATGAGTGGCGAGGGCCGGCGCACCATCCATAAGGAGACGGGAAATGGAGGCTGGCCGAACGGGCTGACCGTGGACTACCTGGAGCGGCGCATTCTCTGGATAGATGCAAGGTTAGTTTGTCAGGGTGTTGATTGATGACAGATTTTAGGTGTTTTCTGTAGAGCAGTGGTCACCAGCCCTCCTGCTGAAGATCCAGTTTCTCGCAGAGTTTAGTTCCTTAGCTGGAGCAGGTGGGGCCGATTGTGGTTGGAATTAGACTCTGTAGGAATGCAGAGCCAGGGTTAGTGAGCACTGCTTTGAAGAGTCCCAAGACTTGTAGAGTTGTTCTCATTAGGGCTGCACAATATGAATAAAAAAAAAAAAAAATCAGTGTTATAGCAACGGCCTACCAACTGCTTAGCAACCACATAGGCCACCATAGCCACCATAGCATCCGCATAGCAAATGCTTAACAACCACCTGGGACACCATAGCAACTGCTTAGCAACTATCTAGGACACCATAGCAACCGCCCAGCAACTGCTTACCAACCACATGGATCAACTGCCAGACAGCTGCTTAGCAACCACATAGGCCACTGTAGCAACTGCCAAGCAACTGCTTAGCAACCCCCTAGGACAACATAGCAACAGCCTAGCAACTACTTAGCAACCATCTAGGACACTATAGCAACCACCCAGCAGCTGCTTAGGAACCACATGGATCACCATAGCATTTGCATAGCAACTGCTTAGCAACCACCTATAATATCATAGCAATCACCTAGCAACTACTTAGGAACCACCTGGGACACCATAGCAACTGCTTAGCAACTATCTAGGACACCATAGCAACCGCGTACCAAGCACATGGAGAAAATAGCATCCGTGTTCCAACTCTTTAGCAACCACCTATTACATCTTAACAACCACCTAGCAACTACTTAGCATCCACTTACTTCTGTTCTTCATACTGAAGGTTTTTCTATAATGAAAGGCTGATAATTGTAGTCGTATTAAATCTGATGCTGATGTGAGCTGCAGGAGAGCGGCATTGCAGTAATTAAAACTAGCAGAGCTGACAGTCAAACCTGAGAAGTCTGAAACAGAATGGTTTGTTACATTAAGGCCTAATTTAACCTGTTTTATTCAAGCTTTTTCTCAGGCTGAAATGTTAATTGAAAGTCTATGTTAATTGACTCATGACTTGAGTTTGACTCAAATCTGCTGATAAACAAGAAAAAAGCTTTTGTTTGTCTCTTCTCACCCAGATCTGATGCGATCTACTCTGCCAAGTATGACGGCTCAGGCCTGATTGAGGTTCTTCGGGGGCATGAATACCTGTCGCACCCGTTTGCCGTCACCATGTACGGAGGAGAGGTTTACTGGACAGACTGGCGCACCAACACCCTGGCCAAGGCCAACAAGTGGACCGGGAACAACGTTACTGTAGTCCAGAGAACTAACACACAGCCGTTTGATCTTCAGGTTTACCATCCATCAAGACAGCCCCAGGGTGAGTGAAATGATGGGTACCGAAATGATTTAGATGGTTAGATACCTGGACAAAAGTCAATATTTGCAGGCTCTACCATGAACACTCAAAGAACCCATGGCATGATTAAAGGCTTCTTCGCATCAATAAATGGTTCTTCAGATTGTTGGAGGGCACGCTGTAGATCATTCTGTGTAGCACCAAAAAGGTTTTTCTGTTTTTACAATGTCAAGCCTGCAACAGCACTGCACACTTAAAGATGGTTCTTCAAGGGTGCTTTAGTAAAGAAAATGGTTTTATATAGAACCATGCACATGAAGAACAGTTTGCATGATTAAAAGGTTCTTTGCACTGTGAAAGAATTCTTCAGGCTGATGTAGAATGTGCTGTAGATTTGCAAAGGGTTCTATGAAGCATTAAAGGGCTTGACAGTGTAACAGTAGAAGAACCCTTTTAGTGCTATATTAGATTTTTTTTTTTTTTTTTTTTTTTTTAAGGATCTTTATAGAACCATATAAACCCATTTTCTGTTAATCTGAAGATGCATTTAGTGATGTAACGAACCATTTAAGCATGAAGAGGGTTCTTTGAATGTTCGTGGTTCTATATAGAACCATTTTCTTTACTAAATAACCCTTGAATAGCCAACTTTTTTTAAGTATGTACAGTAAAAAGTATGTTTGCATAATGTAATTTGCAATAAAAGAAGACGTTCAATTTTTTTTTTACGAGGCTGAATTCAGTTTCTCGTTCACCAGCTTATTGTTTGAATTTTCCCGTTCTGCCTTAAATGGTGAATGTAACTGCTGCACCATTAAAGGCGGAATGGGAAAATCTGAGCAAGAAGCTGGCAAATGAGAAGCTACTTTGAGACTTTTTAGAGTTGGACAGTTTCTCATTGCAGCTTAAACGTCAGGAAACCAGCTGGAGTGATTTATAAAACACTTCGTCCATTCGTCTCGAAATTATCAATGTTCACCTTAAATCTGTCTCTTCACCGTTTCGTTAGCTACAACATCCAGTGTAAAGCCTTCCAAGCAGAGTAGAGGCTGTTACTGCAGCACAAACTCACTATGAACACCTTCATTTCAGAAGAAACACTGGTGCCTGAAATCTTCTGCAGGGCATCAGTGGGCCTAAAATTTGAGCTGACAGCCCAACACTGCGGTGAATGAGTCTGGTTCACTCTCAGCTACAGAGGAGCGTTTGAATCACTTCCTCACTCCCACTCTCTCAGGGTTGGAGAGGGTCAGTTGGAGGAAGTGTCCAGCTCAATGTGATGGACAGATGCCGTGATGCTCCTTGACAGTGTGTTAGAAGCTGAGCTGGTGACCGTGGTTTACTTCACAGAGCGCGCTGTACAGGGCAAGATGTCTGTTTGCTTATGGTTGAATAAACTGGACAACCAGACTGGATTGCTGTGGACGAGCTCAGCGGTTCTGATCTAATCAACTGGAATCTTCTCACCTTCAGCTCTTCGCTCAGCTTTACCGCTTGTTTCTCTCGCTCTCTTCCTCTTCCCCTGATTTCAATCTCTCTCTCCCTCATGCTCTGTCTTCTCTCGCTCTCTCCCTCTTTTTTCAGTCTCTCAGTCTTTCAGTTTTTGTGTCTTTAACCTTCTCCCTCTTTCTTCTTTCTTTGATCGGTCTGTCTGTCTGTCTCTCTCTCTTTCACTCCATAATCTTTCTTTCTCTTTCTCTTCTGTCTCACTTGCTCTTTCTCTTTTCTCTCACTCTTTCTGTTTCCTTTAATCTTCCCTTTTTTCCTTCCACTGTCTCTCTCTTCATTTTCCTTTTTTTCATGCTGTTTTACTCAAACTTTCTCTTTCTCTCCTCACTGTTGCTGTCCCTCTTTCTTTTCCCTTTCTTCGTTTCCCTCAAACTTGCCTTTCCACTGCCTTTCTCTCCCCCGTCTCTCGTCCGTCTATATTATATTTGTCAAATCTTACTCTGTACAACGCAGTTGCAACAAAATATCATTTTTCTTATCATTCATAAAATCAGAAAATAAAGTTATCATTCATTCATATATTATTCCTTTTCCATCCTGATTCTTGTCCCTCAGCTCCTAATCCCTGTGCGGCAAACGGTGGTTTGGGGCCGTGTTCTCACCTGTGTCTGATCAACTACAACCAGACCTTCTCCTGCGCCTGCCCACACCTGATGAGACTCCACTCAGACAACCACACCTGCTTCGGTAAGGACTTCTGACCCCTGCCTTCAGCACCCTGACCGTTACAGGCACCCGATTTCTCTCCCATCTCTGTCTATGCACTGCCTGCTTGAACAAATTGTTTTGTAGTAAAGGGTGATGACTGACAGAGGCTTTTAATATTGATATTTCCAGAAATTGGGACGCATTTCTAAATCATTTATCACAAGAATGCAAACTGAGGTTTGAAAAGTGAAGTGCGTCACTTCAGTGATTTCTGAGTAGATTTTGGTGTTTGTTGTTTCAACATTGGTGTTGGTTCCATCATTTGGCTACTCTGTAGGCTCAACTAACACCCTTCACTTCAGCTAATACAGTAACAGAACAGCCCTTAAGGTGGCACTAGGGATTCTCCCGAGGGGAAATGAGTCCAAGAGGACGAGAGCTTGTTAAAACCATATTGAAATGAGGGGTAGACAGAGGCGTCACTGTTTTCTTCTCTTGAGCTTTTTCACAGTACATCTTTACACATTGTCACACCCACAGACTCAGAAAGAAGGCTCTGTATTTAGGTCTCAGATGAACTCAGAATCAACATTTTACTGATGAAGATGTGATGACTATAGTAGATAATTCACTCACATGCTCAGAAGATGTGTTCTGCTTTGAATTCTCTTGCAGTCATCAGATTCATCTTCACAGGGAAGGGGACTGAAGCACAAATCAGCTAGTTCTTTTAAGAGGCTTTTAAGAGAGGATTTTTGTGCAATTACACAATTGCACAAAAATTTGGAGCAATTACACGCTCCAAATCCCCCAAACGTAGATAGCAGCTTTAAATAAAGCACCATTTTTATTCATTCTTACCTCCCCTCCCTGTCTCACAAAAAAGTCACATTTTAATGCACGTGATCGGATCCTAAGTTTTCTAAACAGCCGTCTTTTTGTTACATTGATTGCTTGTGTGGAGAAACTCTTGAATTGAGTATCCATACAGGCAATTGGTTGTTATATATGGGCTGATTTGCATATTATGCTTCACATAGCAGTAATATTACAGTCTGGATAATCAGAGAGGCATGTGGTTAAAATCTTATCAGGTCACAATACAGATAAGTCACATGGGATGACCAGGAGTAAATGAAGTTAACGGCGCTTCACTGACTGATATGATTCGGTTCTCATCCATCATGTTTTTGTTTGTTTCTTTTTTTTAAACCGAAATAAACATAAACTCTTAAGTCTTGAATATTCTACATATTTCTGCCCTGGGAGCAGCGCTGCTCAGAATACTTCATGGCTTTTTGTGATAGTCCTATCCTTTTCCTTGAAAACGTTTCAATTTCTCAAGCTAAACTTCGTTAGGATATATGTTGCGATAAGCCTGCAGGTTAGGCAGTTAAGGAATGTCAAAGATGAAAAAGAGGAGCGTCGTTCTCGTCTGGAGTCAAATGTTTGCGCTGTGATGCCTGAACGATCCCAAATAGTTTCTCGGAGATCAGCTCCAGCTTTCTATCAGCCTGGTTTTAATTAATGGAAAAGAGAGTCCAGGCCAAGTGTATTCTTCCAAGTACGCCTCAAAAAGAGGAAAAAACAAACCAGATGACCCTGACAACCACGTCTGTAGTGCCTCTTCATCGCTACTTCTGCTCCAGTTTTTTGAGATTAATTTCAGGAGCTTGTGTCCTTTTTTTTTTTTTTTTTTGTCCCTGGTTATCAACCTACGCTCTTCACACAAGTGTAACTGACCATGTTCGAGGACGCTGGGGCCTTTAGACTAAGCACCTGCGAGTTCTGAAGCTTAAATCGTGAGGCGGCAGCTTTGTAATTACGAGTCTTAGTGATGGAGTTCAGTTTGTTTAGCTGGAATTAGAAATGAAATTGTTTTGAGTTTGTTTTGAACCTCACTCTCTACAATTGGTAACCAGTTAGAATAAATGAAAAGAACTCTTAATAAAGTTCTTGTGATGTATAATAGCTGCCAAATGTCTGGGTTAAACTAAAGGGAAAGGGGTAATCAAATGTTCATGCGCTTAAAGCTTTCATCTTTGAGAGAGAGGAGAAAATCAAGCTGCTTTAGATCTGAAAATATCCGCAGGTGTTTCTGTCCATCCTTCCACTGTGAGAAGACAACTCAGTGCTATGGGTCTCAAAGGTTGTAGGGTGTATAATTTGCAACTATAAAGTTATTAGGCCTATGATGTTGAAATAACACCAACACCAAATCAGTCAGCGCTGGTTTTATTTAGTAAATGTTTGGGTGTTTATATTTAGGCAAAGAAAATGCATGATTTCACAGGAAAATATGTATCATTTGTCAAAGATAGCACTGGGAAAATTGCTGGTGTGTCCAGAATTCTGTAGAGTTAATGAAAAGGAAAGTATGTTGTATGTTATAATACATTTCCACTCATCTTTTCCTCCAGAATTCCGTCAGTTCCTCCTGTATGCTCGTCAGATTGAGATTCGCGGTGTGGATATTTATAACCCCTACTACAACTACATCATCTCCTTCACCGTCCCCGACATTGACAATGTGACAGTGGTGGACTACGACGCGCTTGAGCAGAGAATCTACTGGTCGGATGTGCGAACACAGACCATCAAGAGGGCCTTCATAAATGGCACTGGCATAGAGACCGTGGTGTCTGCAGGTACGAGCTGAGATTAGCTTTACAGAACCGGTTATAACAGTAGCAGAGTTACAGTTGCACACACCGTTTGCGTTGCCTTATGCTGAATATATATTAAAGTCTGTCTCCAGGCCCCCTAGTGGCCGTTCTACCCACAGAATGATATTTTTAATTAGTGTTCCCCATGACATAGGACTCTGCTGTGCTATGGTGTTTGTGAAATGTTGAGCTGCTAGTGAGCAGGAAAGGGGAAGGATGAGAACCCCCTGCCGTGAAAACCATTTCACACCTCTCCACAAAGACGGCCGTGCTGAGAAGACTGACAGGCGCATGTGTCTCCTTATCTTATACAACGTTACATATCTCTCACATTTTGCAGGATAATTAGACAGACAATGTTACATCTGTCTGTCTGACACAAAGTTACAGTACCTCTGTCTAATTATCTTAAATTATCCTAAAGTCTAATAACTTTACAGCACGTCTATCTTATTGTCTGACATAACATTATAGCACATCTCTCTGATTATCTGACACAGTGTTGTTTAGTTATCTACAACATTATGGCACATCTTTCTAATCACCTGACGTAACTTCCTTGTTAGTATAGTGGACAGTATCTCCGGCTGTCACGCGGAAGACCGGGGTTCGATTCCCTGACGGGGAGGCTTTGCCATTTTTTGGGGCAGTCGTGGGCTGGAGGTTAGGGATCTGGCCCTGTGACCGGAAGGTTGCCGGTTCGATTCCCAGGGCTGACAGTCCATGACTGAGGTGTCCTTGAGCAAGACACCTAACCCCCAACTGCTCCCCGGGCACCGTGGATAGAGCTGCCCACAGCTCCGGGCAAGTGTGTGCTCACTGCCCCCTAGTGTGTGTGTTCACTAGTGTGTATGTGGTGTTTCACTTCACGGATGGGTTAAATGCGGAAGTGGAATTTCCCCGGTTGTGGGATCAAAAAAGTATCACTTAACTTAACGTTACATTGCATCTGTCGAATTATCTGACATTGTTATAGCACATCTGTCAAATTATCTGACATTGTTATAGCACATCTGTCCAATTATCTGACATTGTTATAGCACATCTGTCCAATTATCTGACATTGTTATAGCACATCTGTCCAATTATTTGACAAAACATTAATGCGCATCTGTCTAATTATATGTCCTTTACCTCTATCTGACACATCACTGCGCATCTGTCTCTCAGCGTTTTTAGGGCAAGTCAAGGCTGTGTCATTTCAGCTATATACAAATACAGAGTGAACCAAAACAACATTCCTCCAGGACCATGGAGCAACACAGGAACACATGCAAACCAGTACAATATACACAGTGCAGACAATACGGTAGAATAAATAAATACAAAAAGGGAAGTGTAATTGTATACAACTGTTTGTTGCAAATGGGATAATTTGATTGAAAAATCTAAAAATATCTTTTCCAATTTGATAAAATCAGCAGCAGGCAGTTGGAACAAAATCCTGGAGAGGATTTTTAGTTTCTGGGCTTGAATAACACGTCTGTCTACATGTCGTGAGAATGAGATCTCCGTATCACATTGCTAATGAAGTTGTTTTTTTGTTTTTTTTTTTCCTTTGTCTCTGCATGTGTTTCCATGCAGATTTGCCAAATGTTCATGGTCTGGCTGTCGATTGGGTGTCTCGTAACCTGTTCTGGACCAGTTATGACACCAATAAGAAACAAATCAATGTAGCCAGGCTGGACGGCTCCTTTAAGAACGCGGTCATCCAGGGCTTGGACAAACCTCACTGCCTGGTGGTTCATCCAATACTGGGGTGAGAAACCTCTAAGCCATTAATTCATATTATAGATTTTTAGTACATTGCATGTCCAGAATTATCTGGACAGTTCCTCTAATTTGGGAATTCAGGTGTTTTTTAGGTGCACCCATTTCTGGGGTTCAGTTATGCACAGACAGCTTGGGCTAGGGGGGTATAAAGGGTAACAAATTAATAAGTTAACAAATATAAAACACATTCTTCTTTTTTACTGTGAACATCACAAGTTCAAACTCCATTTAATGTGCTTACTTACTTTTTTACACTTAAATTCTGCATGATTTTCTATGGTATAGTATAACCAGTGTTCAAAAAGGTCTTGAAATTTGTCAGCTGCGACAAAATTGGGTAAAAATTGGCCGAATTTCATGTAGTCTGATCTCGGTATTAGCTGCTAGCAATGGAGAAGTGGCAGCAATACTCTTTACTGAAGGAGTGACAGCAAAACTGACACATACAAGCTTAACTATATGTTAATGACTTAAGATATCTGTTTAATCTAGAACAGTCTGAAAATATTCATGTGCACTAGTGTTAGCTTAGCACTAACAAACTATTAAGAAATCCCGTAGGGGCGCTAGCTGTGATTGGCATTATTGTGGAGGAGGAATTTTTTTTTTTTTTCTGCTTTTTTTGGCTAGGTTTTAACATTTAAGGCACAAACTGATAACAGTTGCAGTGAACTGCAGCTGGAGCAGAGAGTTTGGAGAGTAGTGTAGGTAATGGTTAACTTTGTGAATGATTTGGGGAGGGAGAGAGGGAGAGAGGGAGAATGGGAAGAGTGAACAAAGGGATGTTTTCCGCAGAAACACAACACCTATTTTAGCTTGAGCTCCAGAAGGCAGCTGGTGGAATGTTTCCTGTGTGACTCTCGGGCTCAAATGAGAATCAGATGTGTTTGTGTGTGTGCGGGCGTGCGTGTTTGCGTGCCTGAATTTTCCACCTCCATATGGAAGAGCTCGCTGCGGAAAACGGACGTAAACACACACACTTGTTTTCAGATATTTTATTCAAGGACATAATCAGTGAAAAGCCCCAGTCTTTGCTTTAACTGCCTGCTTGGCAGGAAATTAAGGGGTTGTAGTTAAACACATCCCCCTGAACTGATCTGATGTCATCAAAACACACACAGAAGATAAACAGAACGTTTAGCACACATGAATGAGCAGTCCCACCCCCCATAGTTGCTGTGGAGTACGGTGTGCTGATTCTTGGCTGTGTTTACCACATACTGATGGGTTAGTTATTAATATTGATAGCTAGTTATTTTTGCTGTGCTTATGTTAAAGAAAAGTTAAAAAGTACAGACAGTTCAGTTACTGCCAAAAAAAAGCATCTGTGATGTCATGAAATTGAACTTCATTACTAGCTGAGCGGTAAAGTACCTGTTTGGTTCATTTTACTTCCTTGCTATTAACACTCCTACAGAGAACACACTGTAATGTCTTTGTAATTCTCAATCCCTAGTAAGTCCAAAATGAATGGGTTAAGATGAAGGATTTGCGGAAAATCAGAGTTTATAAATGATTAAACTTTTTTTTTTTTATGTAAAAGGATATTCATTTCCTGAATATTGAATAACATAAATCATTTTAACATTGCTGTTCTGTTTTGTAAGAGCTTTTAAACAAGAGTTATAGGACTGTAAAACGGTGCTTCATGTGCATTTTATGACATCAGTTTTCTGTGCTTTTTTTTTTTTTGTGAAATACGTCCTTCTACATTCCAAAATTAATGAAAGGTTCTGGGAAAGTGATTAGAAACTACTTTAATTTTTTGTTTTTTTCATCAAGGCTAAAAACCATTTACTCCTTTTCACTGAGGACTCTCTCGTGGGAGCCCTTGTCCTGTGTTTGATATAATGGGGGAAATAGGAAGTGGCCAGGCTCCTCTTAAACCAGCTCCACAACCCCTTTTAACAAAATGCCCATCTCCTGTAATGAACAAAGCACCATGAATGAAAAAATGTCCTTGTTTAGATGTAGATTTATAGAGCTAGGCTAGGCTAGTGATAGCAACGGGGTGCTAACTAGCATGCTGCTAACTGAAAGTGTGTGAGCTATCATTAAATGCCTACATATGTTAGCTACATTAGCTCTCGTAGCTCTAGTGCTGAAGTTCAAGGTGGAAACATCAGATGCCAAATGTGCTGGTGAGGACTCGTAAGACCAAGATCATTGTTTCTTTTTCGACCTTCTGAGCTGCTGAATCAGAACCAGGAAATTCTGAAGGAAAACAAACTGCTAACAGGCTAATAGCTACACAAGGTCAAGGTCTCTTGGCGTACTGTCAGATTCTTTATCTTCTAAATGGGTGTTAATTAAGCATCAATTACTGAAACGGAGTCTGTGCTGTGTTAGGTTGAGCCTGTGGCTGACTAACTACGCTAGCATTAGCATTGCCCAGCAGGGTACAGCTCAGAGCACCACAGGTGGATACTGTTTTATCCTCTGTCACTTCAGCACCAGATATTCAAATTTGTACTCTTTTGCATAAATGTAGAACCAATTGACAGATTGCTGTTTTCTTACTGAACAGTTCTGTGGACCCAGGCATGGCTAGCTAATGGTCAACATGTCGAAAAACCTGCATTGAGTCCAGGGGTGTGTAAACGTTCCTTGTGAAAGTGTCCAGGGGAAAAGCCTCTGGAAAAGTTACCCTCAATGTTCAGAACCGTTCAGCCCTGCAGTGGAAAAGAGACCATGAATGATATTTGCCTAAAGTATTTGAACTCTTGTTGTTGGAATATGACTCTGGACAATCTTGGCTGTTTCTTTGCGACTGCTGGACTGTGTGGAGGTATTTTATTGGAAAAACTTGGGGACATTTAGTTTTTTTCAACACATTACAAATGAGTGAGTGGCTTACAGGGTACCTCCATATGGCTCTAATATCCTTCACAATTCTCTGAGAGGCTGTGTTGCCAAGGGCAACTCTGTATTCTTCAAGAAATTAATTGAAATAGCCTGAGAGATGAAGTTGCACTCAACCTTGAAATATGCATTGATCCCATTTTCAGACTCGAATAACTCTAACATTTCACATGGCGTACAGAATTGACCGAAGCGCCATGTTCATGGATGTCACAGATGGTCAGGTTTTTAGTTTGACGGTTATTTTCCACATGAATGCAGAATTAAAAACTGTGTTTATAAAAAGTGACTAACATTAAGTAATGCATTTGTTTGCATGAACAACACATGAAGTACTATGTTAACAATGGTTAATATTAAATGAACAAGAAACAGCTGCATTAGTTCGTTTTTCCATTAAGTGTAACATGCACTAATGTATTTGTCAACTGTGATTTAAAAACACAGCTGTTATGTCAGTGATGGTTAGCCAATATTAAATACACAAAAAAATATCATTACTTCATATTTTTTCATTACTACTTGCTCAGTTGGCTGGAATAACACTTAATGCCCAAGTGAAGTTTTGATGGATTTGTATTTGTCTGAGAACTGAGAATGATAATGCCTTTACTTCTACTTCTCTGTTTACTCTGTTCCTTTTTAGTTGTTAACATTCTCTTCTTTAGGTTTAACTTTGTTCTGTTGTGTTGGTTTAGCTCTTGTTCTGCTTTACTCTTATTACTATTATCCCATATTACTATGTCTACCGCTGGATTTATTTGCAAGGACCTTTGCTCATACAGTAAGAAATGATTTTAGTAAGGCACAGTTGTGTTCCACCTTTGTTGTTCTGCTTTCTGGTCTTTTTTGGCTGTGTATGTATGTTAGAGAATGAAGCAAAGCTGTGCACTTTGTTATATGATGTTAGTTGTCATTCTGAAAAACTGACACTAATACATAATTCCTGCTATTTGCCTATTTAGGAGTATTTTATCGGCTTCAGTTACTCAGATATTGTGATGTATCTTGGAGGATTGTCTTGCAAAATATCAAGTATCACGGTATCGTAATATCATCATGATCGTAGGCAGCATATCATGATATCATATTGTGAGATGCTTTGTGATTCCCACCCCTATTTCTTAGGCTTAGTTACACTGTTAGATATAAACGTACTCTGCAGATACATGATTCATTCATCAAGGTACAAACAATGTAAGAGTACCCTCAAAGGTATAACAGTGATTTTAAAGTCCAATGGTGTACTTTTATGAGTTTTTCCTAGTTGTACCTTTTCATAACCAAATGTTTTAAATCAGAACACTAAAATAAAAGCCTGGAGACGAGACTGGGGGTGTGGATTATGGTACAATTATGTTCCTTGACTAAAGGTACTGGGATGTACCCCTGAGGGTACTACCACAGTGACTAAAGGGGTACTGCCCCAGTGACTGTGTCGTACCTTTTTTTCTGAGAGTGTAGTGAGTACTTATTGTAAAGTGTCTAATGCTTCTTTATGTTTCTAGAAAGCTCTACTGGACAGATGGGGACAACATCAGTATGGCCAACACGGATGGCAGTAATCGCAGTGTCCTTTTCACCAATCAGAAAGGCCCAGTGGGTAAGTGGCTTTTTCCTGGAACACAGAAGTCTTTTATATTAGTGAAGAGAGTACTTCAATCACAGTGGCTTTGATTAAAATGTTTTTGATGGTCCTTTTGAGCTCCATTTTGCCATTTCAGTGTTCTTTTATTACACACAAATGTCCTAAACTTTTGTTTTGTAGACTTTTTCTGACCTCTACCACTTTAGCCTTTATCTGTTTTGATGCACATTAGCACTGGAACATTTTGCTGAACCATTTCTTTAATGTGTAATCAGCCAGAAGCCTTTTCACTCCATAGAAAAATGAAACTCGTTCATAAAAGGTAGAAAGTTTAACACGTTCGGCTGCTTCTGGTCTGAGACTGAAGGCTCTCTTTTTATTTGTGCTCTTTACTTGAATATTAGCTGTTTTCTGCTCCACATACAGGTCAAACAGATTGACACTAAACTCCTTTTGCTTTGAGTGACCCTATACCTTAAATATCTTTATTTTATTTATACTAATGATTGAACATTCCATTTTGTCTCTATCAAAACTGTCATACCACTGCCCAAACTTTACCAAATATTTCAGCACTGGCTGTTTCGGTAGTGAGTTTTGAGCAGAACTCAAAAGTGCTAGTCAGTCCATGACTAGCAAACACAGCACACACACAAATTTATCATATTTTACATTAAAACACAAAACAGTTGAAAATCTGTGTTTTGGTAGTGACATTGCTTAATGTTCCACACTGATTTTCAGACTTTGGGACACATTTACTTCAAAACTATGGGATCTATCTACTGTAAAAATGTGGCCATTAGGGACAGGGATGCAGTCTCACTTCCTGCTCTAAAGTGCAGGGGCGTGGTTAGAATAAGGCTCCGTCTACAGACTAAAACTCTGTTTCAGTAATGACCAATGAAATCAAAAAGATCTTTAAAAACCACGACTAAACATGTCTTGCATGATGGCTGATATTTTTTGAAAATAATAAATGTTCTACAAATTCAGCCAGGGGTGTGTAAACGTACTCTCCGTAGCACGAGACACGCCCACTCTGCTGTGATTGACTGCACCCAGATGCCAAGTTTAGATCATAGATAGTGGTTTTCATGAAGGCGGTCCACTCTCCTCTCCCTGTGTTACAGGTCTGTCCTTGGACTTTGATGAGCGTCGTCTGTACTGGGTCAGCTCCGGCAATAGCACCATCAGCCGCTGTAATCTGGACGGAACCGGACTGGAGGTGCTGGAGGGAGTGAAGGGCAAACTCAGCAAGGCCTCTGCTCTGGCTTTAATGGGTAATGGCACAGCACTGCACTGCTGACAACCATGCTTTAATAATCGATTCAGCAAAATGACTCATGAATCACAATCACAACTGGCCAGTGTATGGTGCTGTGAAAAAGTATTTGCCCCTTCCCGATTCCTTCTGTTTTTGCATATTTGTCACAATTATATATTTCAGATAATCAGACTAATTTTAATGTTAGACAAAGCAAACCCAAGTAAACAGTATCTGCTGTTTCTAAATGTTTGTTTTATTTATTGAAGGAAACATGCTCTTCCGTCCTACCTGGCCCTGTGAGAAAAACGTAATTGCCCCTTTAGCTGCTAAATTTGAAAACTTGATGGCTGAGTTTTAAGTTAATTCAACGTCAGAAAAATGTTATTGTTCTATTAACTTGATGAACACAAGATTTTAAGAAGCAGCAATTTATTTAAAATGAAATCTGAATTTAACTGCAAAGTGGGATATGTAGTTGTGTTCCTAGTACTGAGGCAGATTGTGTTGACTACATGAAACATTTAACTTGAAACTTAAAAAATGGTTCTATGCATAGTGTAATGTTTTTTCATATAGATGGAGTGTTGTATGTGGTCCTATATAGAACTTTTTTGAAAATGGTTAAGTATAGCACCAAAAAGGGTTCTACTATTGTGATGGTGTTGAGCTTGTATGCAGTAGAAGAATCCTCTTTGGTGCTCTACATCCTTTTCACCATGGTTCTAAATAGAACCATTGAATTTACTGTACTAAATGGTACTAATTAATCCATATAAAACTAGAACATTCTGTTGTCGTGTCTCGCTGTCTTTGTTGTTGTTTAGTTTTAATGCCTGATGGGTTCTGTCGGTTTTAGGTGACAAGCTGTGGTGGGCGGATCAGGGGACAGATCAGATTGGCACGTGCGATAAGAGAGATGGAGGGAACTGGAAGGTTCTGCGGAACAGCACCTCGCCCATGATGCACATGAAGATCTACAACGAGACTGTGCAGACAGGTAGATTATGGTTGTTTTAAACTTTTTTTATTGATTTATTATTGTAGGGCTGGGTGATTATATCAGTGTATGAAGTGATGGATTATGAAATTGGCACACTGTACTACCTTTGGTTTTAGCAATATTTCTAGCACTGTAGTTGAAACTTAATGAGCAGTATTTCCATAATTGTCCATAAAACAACAGTGTTCTTGTTACCAAGCAGTTCTGTGCTCTTTATTGATGTTATTCAGGTCCTGACCATAACCTGCAGTTGTGGGAATTTTCGATTGTTTTGAACAAGCAGATTAAAATCCATATGAACTGAATAAACAAAAACATGATAGTAATAGTATTAGTGATGCTGCTTTTCCATTTTAAGTGAAGTCATATGTTTGATGGTTAGAAAGTGCTGATCTAATTCCTGTAAAATAAAAGTTGAAAATAAATGTTTTGACGTTTTGGTCAGCATTTATTTAAATTAAGTTAATTTAGTTAAATTAACATTTTAATTATTTTTTCTAAAATTTAAAATTCTTAAAAATCAGACAAAGAATAGGTTTTTTCTGTAAAACTGTTTTCTGAACCAAACAGAACCAAACTGTCCAATCAGAATAAACTCTTTTGTGTGCAGAGTAGCAGCTCTCAGCTCTTTAACTTTATTACCGTTAACTTATTCACGTATTAATGCTAAATTATTTTCTTCATTAATGCTAACCTGTTAATTAATGCTAACTTTTTATCTTTATAAATGCTAAATTATTAAGTGTATTAATATTAAAATATTGGCTGTATTAATGCTAACATATTGACTCTTAATGCTAGCCTATGTTAACTATTATTGCTAACATTCAACTTTATCAATACTAACTTATTTTTATCAATGTAAACATATAAATTCATACTAGCCTTGACTAACTTTGTAAATGCTAACATGTTAACTATATTATTGCTAACTTCTCTTTATCCATGCTAACTTTTTATCTTTATCAATGTAAACATGTTGACTTTAGTAATATTAGCCTATTAGCTTTGTTTAAATCAATGCTAACTTGTTAGCATTAATAAAAGTTAAATGAAATACTTAGTTACTAAGTTAAATATCATCTCAGACCCTGATTTTATCACCCAACCACACATTCTTTTATTCATGTGGGTTGTAAAGCTGTTCTAAAGCTGATTTTTGCTCTTTTCAGGCTCCAACTTGTGCAGTAATAATAATGGAGATTGCTCTCAGCTGTGTCTGCCCACCTCTCCAACCACGCGGGCCTGCATGTGTACAGCTGGATACAGCTTGAGGAGTGGACAGCAGTCCTGCGAGGGTAACGGCACGCTCACACACACACGCACACATACACACGCGCACACACACACACACACGCACACACATTGGAGGTCGACTGATACAGTCGGAAACAAAACATTTGAACACCCCCGGTTTACAAATTAGCAACCGAACTAAATATGACATTTTTCTGCAGATTTTAACGCAGATTTTCTTTTTCACTTTATACATATTACACATACAGTATAATACATACAGGTACTAGAACCTTTGCACAGACCATGTTGCATGTTTCATTTTTCTTCCCTTAATGTTAAATTCAACAAATAAAAAGTAATTGTGTATTACAATGTGCAGAAGTGTGTCTCTGAAGATGTGTTCACTTATTTACACTCAGAATATCAATCCAAACATTTGCATTAGACTGAATATTTTACCAAATTTTTTCCACTCACACAATTTTGATCAGGTAAAAATACTGTATATAATAATTTACCGTCCAGTATGATTGCCAGTTGTGAAATGCCAAATTTCTTAAACTCAGGCAGGTGAAATTCATCGTAAAGGGCCCATATTTTATATTTTCTTGCATTTAAGTTTTTCA
Source organism: Pygocentrus nattereri (assembly GCF_015220715.1). Classification (NCBI taxonomy): domain Eukaryota; kingdom Metazoa; phylum Chordata; class Actinopteri; order Characiformes; family Serrasalmidae; genus Pygocentrus; species Pygocentrus nattereri. Next base: position 14,477,529 of record NC_051231.1, read on the forward strand.
TCCGAGGTGACCTTAAACAAAAACAGTGTGTTGAGTGCTGACTGACAGCTGAGAGAATAAATTAAATGACTTGAAGTGAAAGATGGAGGATATGTGAGGCTAAAATTCACCAAACCTAAAGTCTTCATGTACTCCAGGCCAATGAAAGTGTCCAAGCTGAGCTCGTCAGCTTGTATTGTAGTGAGGTGCTATTGCTACAAACTAGACATAACAATTACAGAACAATAGAATAACACATTTTGTTGCTATATAGAACTATTTTCAGAAAGGTTTTGTGTTAAACTCACCGCCTTTACTAAAGAACCATTGAAGAACAGTCTTTTTTTTGTGTGTGTGTAGTAAAAAATGTGTAAATGGAATCAAGCCAGAGTTTATCCAACTCCAGATGTGAAACACGTGTTAATGCGAGGTGTAAACAGGCTCTCAGTGCTTTATCAGCAAGATTTTCCAGATTCTAGTAAATCTATGGAACCTCAATATCAGCCAGATGATGTATCAGCAAAGCCAGTGTCTCTTGTTCCCGTTTATCTAAACACAGCACACCACAGTGTTCAGCACAGAGCCGGTTCTGTGGAGTTCTTTACTAAATTATTCATGGCAGCCCCGTTTAATTATGTCATTCTCAACAGTATGTTTTATTAACTGTTAGGCAAAACAGTATAAAACTGAGCACAATGCTATAAACACATCACCCATCTAAATGAAAGCCCTCCATGCTCGGTACCGTTCACATACGGCCGTAAAATACTTTGACCCGACTTGATAATCTCAAACGCAGCTTACATTCATAGCGTGAATGTGAGGAGCACTGGCCCAGAGAACGAGTGTGAAAGCTAACGAGAACTAGCTGCTCAGCTTAATCCTGACTTTCATTACTTTCACTCGCTTTCATTGCTTTGTTTTGATGTTTAACAGCAGTATGCTCTTAAAAAAAGATGGTTCTTCAAACCCAACACACACATACACACACTGGAGCACACACTGAAACACCTCTGGTCAAATTAGTAAAACCCCTATTTATGACAAGTCCAGAATTTCTTTCTATTTTTGTACATGTAAGAAACAAACAATATAAAATGTGCTGTAACTTTTGCACAGACCACATTGGATGTTTCATTTTTTTCTCTCAATATGTTGAAATGCAGCAAATATACAGTAATTGTGCATTACAATGTCCAGAGTTCAAGGGTTCTTTAGTAAAGAAAATGGTTCTGTGTAGAACCATGCACACTCAAAGAATCCTTTGCATGGTTAAAGGGTTCTCTGCATGGTTAAAATGTTCTTCAGATTGATGGAGAATGCGCTGTAGATGGTTTTATATAGAACCTATGTGAAAAGCATTCTATATAGTACCAAAAAGGTTTCTTCTGTAGTTATGATGTCAAGCTTATTACAGTAGAAGAACCCATTCTAGTACTACATACAACTCTTTTTGAAAAGGTCTTATATAAACCCGTTCTGAAAGTGGTTCTATGTAGCACCAAAAAGGGTTCATCTATTGTAACAGGCTTGACATTGTAACAACAGATTGTTACAATGTCAAGCCTGTTACAATAGATGAACCCTTTTGTGCTGCATAGAACCATTTTCAAAAAGGTTCTACGTAGGACCGTATATAGCACATTCTCCATCAATCTGAGGAACTATTTAATGATGCACAATGTTCTTTGAGTGTTCATGGCTCTATACAGAACCATTGTTTTTACTAAATAACCCTTGAAGAACCATCGTTAAGTGTGTAGTACTTTTACTTTAAAAGAAACAAAGTTATTTTAAACTGCTGTGTTAAGAACTATACTCTGTTATTATTATTATTATTATAGTATTATTAATAATATATATTATTGAGTATGATGACCCGTAAGAATGACCTCTCCTATTGGCTGTTTAAAGGTGTGGGCTCGTTCCTGCTGTACTCTGTGCATGAGGGCATCAGAGGAATCCCGCTCGACCCGGCTGATAAGTCTGACGCTCTGGTACCGGTCTCGGGCTCGTCGCTAGCTGTTGGCATCGATTTCCATGCTGGTGAGTGTAATTATTCAGCTTTTATGCTTTTCCTAATGATCAGTTTATAATCTAAATAATATTTTGAAACCTGAAGCAAAATGCGAAATACAGGGGGTTCTGGAACTCCCTAATTAACCCCTTGGGCCCCCTGAATGTCTCACAATGAAAATTCTTTAGGGGTCCCTGAAAATAAACTTATGCAGTACGTTTGGGGGAAAAACGGACAGAAAAAACATATACAGATTCAATGAAGCTCATTGTTTAGCTGCTTCACACACAATCAGCTTCTGTCTTTGGTGTGGAACATTAAGGGAGCTTTCACAACTGCCTCATTTGGTGTGGACCTATCTAACTTTCTCTCTTTGCTTTGTTCAGTTTGTGGCTAGTGGGAACACATTATTGTGAGGGTCCGCACCGAACAAGGGAAATCAACATCAGAGCACATTTCCCCCTTTATCAGTGCTACACTGTCCACATAATCTGCCTGTTTTAACGTTTGACTCTTAACAGACACTCGTATCATTCCTGCAGCTTGAGCTGCTGATTAAAACAACAGAGCAGTAAAATAATAGTGAAGTAAAGCCTTTCATTTTGGCACACAAATCGCTTTAACAAATGCTAACAAATGTTTTATAACAAATGTATTCTCTTAGTTGTTTCAATGTATTATGGTCCTTTCTTCTTAATAAGCATCAAAATCACTAATATAATAGTATGCTGATATCTCTGTCCACCTTAAATAGTGTAGCAGTTCTGATGCCTGAAGTGCCAGAATGTAACTGCTCCATTTAAGGTGGAATGGGAAAATTTGAACAAGAAGCTGGAAAATAGCTGACTTCAGCTTCATATCACTGAAGGGAAGATTCTAAGGTGCAAGGTAACACTCAAAAACAATGGGGTTGGGGTGAAAATAAGAAATGGGATTGGGCCTTAAGTGAGTCTTGAGGAGATTTGGTCAGGATGTATTGGCATAAGTAGAATACCTCTCAGCCAGTCACATTGTGAGGTTAAAGCTAACTCTGGTACAATGTCTCCTAGACAATGACACAATCTACTGGGTGGACATGGGCTTGAGCACCATCAGTAGAGCAAAGAGAGACCAGACCTGGAGAGAGGACGTCGTCACTAACGGCATTGGCAGAGTGGAGGGCATAGCAGTGGACTGGATTGCAGGTTTGGCACACACATACACGTGCATCCATGATAATTCCTCTGAAGACTTCATGGAAATGCTTATGTGAGAACTCAAGCATGTCATGAGTTAATGTTTGGATGCCGTATCTTTTACGATAAGACTTGATTGCATTGGTCTCTATGTAAACACTGATTGTATAACACCTTCCAACGCTGTGCTGTTCACTCATGAGATTTTTATGTATTGAGTCAACTAAAAGGGGACTTACACAATTTTTTTCAAAACTTTAGCCTAATTCAATTTTTGAGATGTAAAAGGAAGTCATTCGGTGAACCTGTACATGGCTTCTAAGCTTTTATATGTAATGTTGATAGTGAAATAGGTAGGTTTGTTTGTAAAGCACGTTTCATTACGAAGACAATTTAGTTTATTTTACATGAATAAAAGCAAAAGAATATCAGAAGGAAAAATAAGGCTAAAGAGTGAAAAACAGTATAAATAAAAAATTAAGTGGTAAAATCAGTGTCTGCAATATTTCTATATGTCTCAGAATTCCACCTTTTTTTCTGCCTTCCATAGGAAACATCTACTGGACTGACCAGGGCTTCGATGTGATCGAGGTAGCACGACTGAATGGCTCTTTCCGCTATGTGGTCATCTCACAGGGACTGGACAAACCCCGAGCTATTGCTGTCCACCCGGAGAGAGGGTGAGCTTCCTCTCATCTTATGTTCTTTCACAAACAAACATACATCAGGGCTTTGCCTCACTCATTGCTCGTGTTCGCAGGTATCTGTTCTGGACTGAATGGGGTCAGTATCCGCGGATCGAACGGTCTCGTCTGGATGGCACCGAGAGGGCTGTTCTGGTCAACGTCAGCATCAGCTGGCCCAACGGCATTTCCATCGACTATGAGGTAAAAACATGCATTAAAGGGAATTTAAATGGTTTTAAAATTCTTGTATACTTGTGTAGAGGTAAACAATAATTCAGAGTGGTTTGATTAAAAATGTGTGATTGCAGAGAAGCTTACCAATTTCCTCACTACGGTTGACTTTGTTTATATCTTAACAATAGAATTAAGCAGGAAGTTTGAAAAATCACTGGAATTTCCCTTAAAAGTTGGCCAATGTTGCAGAAAACATTATAATACCCAATATTTAATCATTATTAATATATAATAATTTAATATTTTATTAGAATGACAAAAAAAATACCAAAACAGTTCACATAAAAAAGGCGGGGGGGGTTAATTTAGCATTTCAAAAATAAGCTATTTGAGAGGGACCATGGCCAGAACTAAAGTTTAGCTTCTACGTAACAGTGTTCTAGGACCGTGAGAAACAGAACCTGATGGACATGCACATTCATATAATGTTTGAACTACAATGTTATTTGTTGACTATTTTTACAGTATAGTATTGAAACAGCATTGGTTTGTGTCATGAATGACCTCAGGTTCAGCACTGATGCACAGAATCCTTCTATTCTGAATTTTGTGTTCTTAGTGGATCTTAGTGCAGCTTTTGATACTGTTGAGCAAAAGTTTCTAATCCACAGTCTTGTATTCTGGGTTGGCCTCTCAGGCAAAGTTTTATAATGGTTTAAATCATATTTAAGTAGTAGTTTCAGTGGGAATTTATTCATCAAAAAGAATTAACGTTTCTTGTGGAGTCCCTCAAGGTTCAGTTTTAGGGCCTCTGCTTTTCGCTTTGTACATGCTACCTCTGTGATGTCACTAGGAATCATAATATAAATCTTCATAATTATGCTGACGACACAATTTCCTTTCCACCTGATAATCAAGACTTTATGGACAGATTGACCAGCTGTGTGTCAGATATTTCTCACTGAATTTTCTACAATTAAATCAAGTAAAAATACTGATTGTTGGTGTTAAAACTCAGAGAAAGCTACTTTATGAGAGGCTTGGCTCTTTAGCTTCATATACCAAACCTGCGGTAGGAGACCTGGGTGTGATCTTAGACTCTGAGCTCTGTTTTATCTGCATGTAAATGCAGTCACTAAAGCAGCTTATCATGTGAGAAATATCACTGAAGTCCAGCCTTTTCTATCTCAGAGTGACACAGAGAAAATTGTTGCTGGGTTTGTTCAGCAGAGTTGATCACTGCGATGATCTTGGAGAAGACAGTCCATCCTCTGCAACTTGTACAGAACGCAGCAGCATGGATCCTCACAACACCAACACAAAGAGCTCATATCACTCCCATTTACACACTGCACTGACTGCCTGGGAATTTTAGGAGAGATTTTAAAGCTCTGCTGCTGGTTTTTAAAGCTCCAAATGACCTTAAAGCTCTTGAATGTCGGGCGGCACGGTGGCGTGGTGGGTAGCGCTGTCACCTCACAGCAAGGAGGGCCTGGGTTCGATTCCCCGGCCGGGCGATCAGGGTCCTCTCTGTGTGGAGTTTGCATGTTCTCCCCGTGTCTGCGTGGGTTTCCTCCGGGTTCTCCGGTTTCCTCCCACAGTCCAAAGACATGCAGTCAGGCCAATTGGACATATTACATTGCCCCTAGGTGTGAGTGTGTGAGTGACTGTCTGTGTCTGTCTGTCTGCCCTGTGATGGACTGGGGACCTGTCCAGGGTGTATCCTGCCTTCTGCCCGAAGACTGCTGGGATAGGCTCCAGCACCCCCCCACGACCCTGACGGAGAAGCGGCTTGGAAAATGGATGGATGGATGGGCTCCTGAATGTCTGTCTGTGATCTTAGATTTTCAGATACTGACCTTCTGAAAACACTTTCCGTAAAATACAGAAAACGTGGAGAAACTCTTTCTGTTGTTTTGCTTTTAAACTGTGGAGCTCAGTTCACCTTTTACTATAAAACTTAGTTTTGTTAAAACTCTAAAGCTCTTTAATTGTGCCATTTTCTTGATTTGAAGTTAACACATCATTTCTTCTATTACTGTAAAACATTATCACCGGTCTGTAAAGCACTTTGAGCTGCCATCAGCATGAAAAGTGCTATATTGATGATGATGATGATGATGATGATGATGATGATGATGATGATGATGGTGGTGGTGGTGGTGGTGGTGGTGGTGGTGGTGGTGATGATGATGATTTTAAAATTATTTGAACTATGACTCTTATTTATCAGAAATAATCAGAGGGTTGCTTAATGGCTAATGTAATCAATGATTATCTGTGTCTCCTGCAGGACGGTCTGCTGTACTGGTGTGATGCACGCACTGATAAAATCGAGCGCATTAACTTGGAGACAGGAGAGAACAGAGAGCTGGTTCTCGCGAGCAACAACATGGACATGTTCTCCGTCTCTGTGTTCGAGAGCTACATCTATTGGAGCGATCGGTCAGTGATGTTTAGTGTGTTATGACCTCCTTAATGAGCTTTAATAAGCTGCTGAGTGTGCGTTAAGGCCTCAGTTCCTTAAGGCCTTTCAATATAAAAATGGCAGTAGTTCTCCGTGTGAGTGTCCGCACATATTTACAGTGCTATATTGTATTGTACGTTATTGCCTGTCTGGACTGCTTCCGCTCAGTCCAGGCTCACTGCATACTGTAGGATCTCTTATCTCAGTTGATGGAAATAGTTTTCTTATAGCGCCTAATTTCTGAAATGTTCCAGAGAATATTAGGCAGGTAAGCTTGATGAATGTTTTAGGTTTAGATCAGACTTGTTTTGGCTGGCAAATTCCTAGAAGTATTGTGGCTCATTTTCTCCTGTGTGTAATTGTTCTGTTTTATCTTTCCAATGTTTTGCTCACATTCTTCTGGAAAGCACTTTAAGATTTTGTAGCTAGAAAATGAAAAGTAATTTATAAATAAATATGTATTATTTATTTTATCATTACACAATATTGTGTTGTATGTTAGCTTGCATGTTAGCTTATGCCGCTATTATGTGAGTTTTCTTTTTCGAAGTGTTACTATGCTGCTAACTACAGAGCACTTAATGTGACATAGTGATTATTTTTAAAAAGATGAAGCCACAAATTAATTAATTGAGGCCACAAATTAATATATTGTGGCCACATGTTAAGTTTCTTTCATTATAGTGATTTTTGGCTTCAATTTAGTAATTTGCCTTCGGCATATTACATTTTATGGTGATATACAGTTTTAATATATAAATTTGTGGCCTCATTATAGTAATTTATGACCTGAGTATAGTAACTTGTGGCCTTAATATTGTAATTAGTACCCTTAATATAATAATTTGAGGCCTCTATATTCAGGTATATTCATATGTGTCCATGTCTTATTAAAATTAATCACCTTATGGAGTTGGGGCCTCCGTAGCCAAGGAACTGGTCTGAATGGATCAGGTTAAACTCCACTGTGCTGCTCTAAAGTCTCTTAATATTGTATTTATATAGTGTTGAATGTGCTAATAAACCACAGATATAACATGTTAACATTAAAGCACATTTTTAGTCATTCCTTATTGTTGCTATTTTGAAAAATGTATTGTATTGAGACACCACAGCATCATAGGGAACCAGATTGTGAATTACACCACTCATAATATCATATATTATATCATTATCATATAGATTTATAACTTTTAATAATTACTTTTATCCAGCTGTGCACCACAGATATTGAGACTCTAAAGAATAACTGTTGTCATCTTTAGTCAACCATGCTTTGTTTTCACAGCACTCATTCTAATGGTTCTATAAAGAGAGGCAGTAAACACAATGCCACAGACTCTGTCACTCTGAGGACGGGGCTCGGAGTGCAGCTGAAAGACATCAAGGTTTTCAACAGAGCCCGACAGCAAGGTGAGGCTATTTATCTCACAACAAAAGCCTCCTGTTTAATCACTCAAGATTATGTGGTCAGTATAAAGTGGCATGTTTCTGTGAAAATAATGTAGAATTCAAGAGACATATAAAGGCCCAAAAAACATTTCTCTCTGTTGACTTGTGTTGTTAATGTTGAATCAGTTCCTGTTCTTCAGGAGATATTAGGGGTCCAAGCACTTTGCAGCTGCTCCAACGATAACATTAAACGTTTGAAATCACTGTTTTCAGTAATGCAGAACTAGTCTAGTTGCAGATAAATATGTAAAATGATTCTAACATCTTCACAGCTATTCAATAACCAGAAGGGAGCTATAAACCTTCTCACCCCGCATGCGGACTATTTGATCCACTCCCCTCGGGCAGGAGGCTTTGGTCCATTCGGACCGGAACCCCCCGCCACAGGAACAGTTTCTTCCCCTCTGCCATTGGACTCAAGAACAATATATAATCACGTCACTTTGCATGCCTATTACTACTTGTTTTTTATGTTGCACCTTCATGCCAAAGCAAATTCCTAGTCTGTGAATCCTGTTCATTGACAATCGCAATAAAACTTCTTCTGATTCTATTTCTGATTCTAAATAAATGTAAAGAAGCGTTAGATGCGCCCAGAATGATGAGCAGAGCTGTAAAAGTTTCTAAAATGTCTGAGAAAGCTTTAGAACATCTGTAATTAAATTTTCATGAAATGTATATCCAGAATTCATTATATTTAAAAAGAAATCTCAATAAATGATGTAAATTTATAATCATCATATATTATTTTAATTTTCTATTAATATTAGCCTATTTCACTATGAGCTTCATTACGGTTCCCAGCATGCACTACAGTGTAATGTGTGCTCTTATCCCCTCAGGTGTCTAGTTCAAGCAATTGGGCAGTTACGAAAAAACCTACTGTCCATTGGGGACATTTAAAGTGGTTTAAAATGATCTGCAGCTAATGTAGTTTATTATTGTATATAAAACAATTTATTTTTATTGAAAATAATTTTGAATGGCTTTTTGCTGTTGCAGTTTTGGCATATTTTAACCAAACAGTTGAGTTCATTGCTAAGTAAAAATGGGAAAAAACAGAGCTGTCCCACTGATTCGTTGAGATTTTTTTAATGAACCCTTTAATGGTTGAGTTTGACACCCCTGCTCTATAGAAAACTCACTTCTGCACATTTCAGTACACACTTACTGTTAATAGAGCTACATGGCATCTACATAAGCTTGTAATGACAACTGACATAACCCTGCCTAAGTTTATAAATGCTTGTTCCAATAGGCAAATGTAGTCTTTATAGCGAATAATGTCTATTGGAATAAGCATTTATGAAATTTATGTAGGACTATCTCAGTTGTCTTGACAAGCTTATGAAGGTGTCATGTAGCCTTATGCACAGCACCTTACAGTAAAGAGTTACCAAATAAATGAATAAAATGTGGCACAAAACCAAAAAAAGTAATGTCACATGCTTTTTTCATAGTTAAACAATGATGATTATTGCATATAATAATTGGGAATATCTAATGTAATGTTATTGTAATATTAATTTCATTGTTATATATGTGATTATATATTGTGTAACAATTATGTTATTGTGAACTTGCAGGAACAAACGTATGCAAAGAAAACAACGGTGGCTGCCAGCAGCTGTGCCTTTACCGCGGTAACAGACAGCGGACATGCGCCTGCGCCCACGGCATGCTGACCGAGGACGGGCAGAGCTGCCGCAACTATGACGGCTACCTGCTGTACTCGGAGAGGACGATACTGAAGAGCATCCACTTGTCAGACGAAAACAACCTGAATGCGCCCATCAAGCCATTTGAAGACCCCGATCACATGAAGAATGTGATCGCGCTGACGTTCGACTACCGCGGTGGGGGAGGCAAAGGAGCCAACCGCATCTTCTACAGCGACATCCACTTTGGAAATATCCAGCAGATCAGCGACGATGGCTCGGATCGGAAGACGGTGGTCGAGAGTAAGTGACTAAAGCTTTCTGCCTTTTCTGTGATTAGAGTTTGTGTTGATCTCCTAATGATCCTTTAGCATCTAAATCGAAAGATCTGAAATGTTATGATTTCGACTCGTCTTCTTTCTGCTCTCTGTATAGTTTTCACTCAAACTCTACAGATGAAGTTTCTGCTTCTTCTCATCAGTTAGAGGAGTTCTTAATTGTCAAAGTCAAAAGTTTGGTGACATCCGAGTGGTCCTTTTTAGATGAAATAAACACTTAACAGACTGTCTGATATGTGTCAAACATGAGGGTTAGGATTAGGTTTTGGGTTGAGGTTAAGGTTAGGATTAGGGCCAGGGCCAGGGTTGGGATTAGAATTAGGTTTTGGGTTGAGGTTAGGGTTAGGATTGGGGCCAGGGTCAGGATTAGGATTAGGTTTTGGGTTGAGGTTGAGGTTAGGGTTAGGATTAGGTCCAGGGTGAGGGTTAGGTTTTGGGTAAGGTTAGTAATGGAAGTAACATAGTAACAATACATCTTCTTAATGTAAGTAATGTATCAACAGAATATCTATCAGTGTATATGGATGTTTCTCTACTGTTGCTTCGCCGATATGTTGTCGATGTGTTACTGATAATCTGTTAAAAGCTTATTAATTATCTAAAAAGGACCATTCCAAATAAAGTGTTACCAAAAGTTTGGGCTTTATTTATTGTTTATATTATTATTATTATTGCATGCTGTCTGTTAGGAGAAAAATAAATGCTCAAATATAAATTCAGGGAAAGCTGGTTGGTTCGTTGCACAATCAGTGAACTTCATTTTATTTATTTATTTTATGTTTAAGTCTGAAAACTTGCCAAATTTCAGAGAGACTGGTGAAATTAATGCAATATTACTCATTTCTCAAACTGAAGACAGAAGAGGGGATGAGTAAGATCTCAGTGAATGTGAGGGAGAGTACATCAACAAACTAGAACAGAACATTTCCAGAATAACCGTTAAACATTTCATTGGCATTAAAACATCAGCGCTGCTATGGTGAGAGTTAGCAGGCAGCCATGGGACCCCTGAATACCAGGAGGTATTTCACACCCTGGATCTATGTAAAATGACTCAGATCTCGTGACATCACAGAAACAATGAATTCAAAATATTTCCATATATGGAGTGCATGACCTGGAGAGTGAGTGGTACATTATAAATCCTTAACATAGTTTACATTTTACATTAAACTCCTTTACATTCCAATGATTTGGGCCCTTTAAGCCTTGCTGAACACCAGGTTTGTCTTTCGGTGTGCCTACAATGTTGCACATTTTGGAGATGTGACTTGTACACAGTACACATTCTTTGTAAGCTGATGAGAACGCAACCTTTTTCTGAAGTGCAGAAACTTTAGTTGTACATGGTATGAGCTCAAAACATGTTAAAGGTAAAGAAAGTGCTGATTCTCATTACACTCTTAAAAACAAAGGTGCCACAAAGCGTTCTTTGAGCTATGCCATAGAAGAACAGCTTTTGGTTGCCCTAAAGAACCATATTTGAATGGAACAAAATTTGTCTGTGTGGAAAAACCTGCTAAAGGTGTGAAGCATTCATAATGTGAAGGCTCTCTATCTATAAGTGCGTAAGGACATTCAGTGGTTCTTCACAGTGGTGGTGATTAGAACCAGGGGTTGGCATGACTACAACACAAATACCGAAATTTTATTCACTATGAAAAAACACCAGTGAACCTACACAAGTCTTCTGAGTTTTATATAGTTTTCTTTGGGGACTATTTTGTCTCACAATGCCCTACATGTATCCCTCCACCATGAATTTAAGAGTTTAAAAGTACATTTTAGATGAAAATTTCTCAAAACTCTCAAAAATTAGTGTCTCAGACGTCAGGCAGTACATTCATAACCATTTCATGTAATAACTTTCTGTGAGGGGAGTTTTTAGAGGTGGACATCTGGTTCCTATCACCACCACTGTGAACAGTTCTGACTTGGCGAGTTTCTCTAGAATGGGTCATTTCACACCAAACCACTCTGAACGGTGGTGTTTACATCTTAACCTTTTAATTATGTAGAAATTTTGACAGGACACATCATGTACCTTGAAATAAGCTCATTTTTGTGGAAGACAAATAAGCAATAATTACAGTAATAGTGATCTTTTTAAGAAGGTTGCTCTCCACAGCTTTTTCTGCCTATGAGTTCCTTGAGTTCCTTCCTGAACTTATGCGACATGAAGACATACAGGATGGGGTTCACAACAGTAGAAGAAATGGCCATGACCCGGGCGAAGGTGTCGAAAGGTCCATAATGCGACAAGTTCCCCGGCTGATATGCAAGTTGGGCAAACATCAGGCCGTAAGAGGGCAGCCAGCAGAGTGCGAAAGCCAGCACTAGCAAAACAGACGTGTGGGTCACTTGTGTCTGATAGTGTTCCAGACGGTCGGTATGGCTCGTCCGGCCTTGTCTGGCCTTTCTCAGGAAGCGGTAGATGTTCCCATAAGCTACCACGATGACCACTAGTGGGAAAGCGAATGCAAACAAAAAATGGCAAACACTGTATGCTAGCTGGCCCGTATCTGACAAGAAGTTGAAACATATCAGGTCCTCTAGGGCCTCGTGTGTTTCAGTCCCAGGCACTAGGGTCCTCCAAGCAAACTGAGGACTTGCCAACACAATGGCTGGCAACCACAGAACCCCCGTGGCCACTTTTATACGCCCATCCCTGCGCCAGCGGTATGCCTTGGTGGGATGAACCACTGTAATGTAGCGGCTGAAGGCCAGGGCAGCAAGTGTGAAGGCGCTAGCAGAGGTGCACATGGCTCCTAAGAAGCTTACAGCTTTGCACATGAAGTCGCCAAATGGCCAGTGATACGTGGCGATGGCGACCGTTTGGTACGGGATGCAGGAGAGAAGGAGGAGATCCGCCACACTTAACGATAGGAGGAGAATGTCCGTCCCGTTGCGGTTTGCTTGTTGGAGCCCTCCTGTTGTAGCGCCATTCGTCTGCCTGCACCCTCTCTTCAGCATCCGGCAGATGATGATGATGACCAGGACGTGTCCCACGACCCCTGTCACCAGGATGAAGGTGTCCAGAATGGGTACAAGTACTCGCTCAACATCAGTCGGTCCAGACCTGTTACTGGCTTTATCCACATTACCTGGTTCGGTGGTGTTGTCCATGAGGAAGATAGCCATGGTAAATGTGGACGTTAATGGCTCCCCATTCTGTGTTTCTTGTATCTTCTTGACGAGGCCTGCATACATAAGCCTAAACACTTGAACACTTTTTTGAAAAATCCCTTAAAAGGCAAGCCTATGCTTTTCCAAAGCTGTGAAAATATTCCACTCCTTCAGCCCTTGTTTAATCAAGAATGAGGAAATCACAGCAACCGGGCAGCACTCCCCCAGATCGATATTTACAGTAGTTGTAAATAATTGATAAAACACCTTGCTGGAATAATTACTGCATAGTTAAACATGCCAGAGTCCAAAGAGCATTCCCAGAGGTGTCTGTTCAGCAAGCACAAACTCAGTCGCATTTAAATCCCCACCTCAAAGCCTGAGCAGTCCATTGCTTGTTTCTTCTTCATCCCAAATTTCAGGATGACCAGTGAGATACCATCCATGCTCTCCTGTCTGCCATTTCTTTTAAATATCCACCAAGGCTTTGCGACCAAAAATCACAGTTTCCTCTCCTGGCTTACGACAGACACTTTCTGCCATCCAGTGAGAGTTTAACTGCCTATTTATCCACACAGAAATGAATAGAGACTGTCTTATGCTTCCCAGCGGTGAACAAACAATAGCATGGCTAGCTGAGCCTCAGACAGTGAGGTGAAGGGTTTGTGAGAGAAGCCAGATGTCCTTTGAACTCTGTACAGTGACGACGATCTATAAACAGGGAAATCTATTTGGCTAGTCGTTTAGATGGTTGTCTGTGGGAGTGTGCTTTCCATCTATAAAAGCATCTCCAAAGCTTTATGGGTCACATCCTACTATAATTTTTCTTTATTGTGTGTTTGCTTCATATAAAAAGCAGAAACTATGTACTTTGAACCCTCACAAATACTTTTCCTTGTTTTTTGACGGGGAAAAAAAGTAAAGCAGAAGAGTTTACATAAAGAACACGCTGTATTAGGACTGAGCAATGCGACTGTGTATCATTATTGATATGAACAGCAAAATATGTATAAATACAAATATTTATGAGCATAATGAGTCTCGTTCACCAGTATGTTCCCAAGTTTGTTCTTGAGAAAGGTCCTAAGAGAAAGTCTACGTCATATTCATGACGTGTTTTTAAAGAGCGGAACTGTTCTGACCTTTCTGCTCTGGGGTGTGTGCAGATTCTGTTCTTACCTAAGAACAAATTCCTAATAAGAAAAGAATGTCGGAACTGCGTTGTGAGGCTCACTATGTACAGTACTAAATGCATCAAGCAAATTTTTAACACAATTGACCTCAGCAGTGAGTTTATCACAATATAAATTAGAATAAAGTCATATTCATATTTCAAATAAACAAAAACAATAAAAAGTAACAAGAATTTCTTGGGTTCATACTTTTTCTTGACACCTTCACAGCCGCCACAGAGACTTGTTAATATCATCAGTTACATCATGAGCACAATTTAATGAAGCACTGAATTATAGGAATTGCTTTTAAACTACATATAATACTGGGCTTCCTCAAGCAGAGGTTTGAAAATGGTTAAACAAACACATTAACATCCATAAAATCACTGTTTATTTTATATATATATATATATATATATTCATATATTCATATTCGTTCATTGAGAGGTTTACATACTAAACAAATAGATTTTGAAAATGTTCTTGGGTGCCTAAGACTTTCGCACAGTACTGTATATCATCAGTGCTTAGACACCTCTGAACGGCATGTTTAATTACAAATAGAGCCTAATACAAATACAATATTACAATCATTGTATTCATAGTCTTGGTTAGTATTTTTAAAAAGTGGTACTCTTTTGCCTTTTACTGCTTATCAGATGTCAAAAATAAATACCATGATGTGTCATGAAAACTTATTATCTTAATATTGCATTTTTACTGTATTAGCCACCTCTTGTGTGCCACATTCATTCCATAAAAAGACCTTTACAGCTCTATCTTTTTGGACTCTTTTGGAGTTTTCTACGTGTTTGTCAGCGTGAATAAAAATGTAGTGAAAAACCTTAATTTCATTGAATGATTTCACCAAAATCAGCCACTCACTCCAAAGTGTAAGGGTTTGTTATGTAATCTTTAATTAATTTTATGGTTATGCAGTTTCTGACACTGTATTAAGATACACTGCAATTCTGAGATTCTTACTACTTATTGCAGTTTCAGCAGAGATTTTATTCTAGGGGTTCAGTCACATGATTTTTGTGTTGTGGCCGCCATATTTGGGGCCAAATTTCTTGCTTCGCTGCTCCGAACGAATGTAACTAGAGGTGAAAGATGGCTACAATTACTCGCCTGACTTTGGAAGAGAAAAGGCTGCGATTCTTATACAGTTTCCCCCAAACTCCTGGTCCCACTTCAACTGGCAAAAAGCTACCAAATTTGCGTTTACCTGACATCTCATTCACAGCTCCTGTCCATATTCTGGTTCTGTATTTAAAAGCACAGAACCAGCTCTTCACACCAGGATGGGTAAAGGATTCCATGGTGTTGCATAAAGAGGAGAAAAACACAGATGTGAACAATGCTAGCCTTTGGATAACTTTTACTAATGTTGACAGCAAAGAGATAAACAGTTGTCCGTGTAACTCAGCTGTAGCCAGGTATAACTTTACTCTCTGTTTCTGGAGATTTAAATGACATTTGAATGGAGAAACATAAACATTAAATATCAAACTGAATGTCATGGGTCAGAAAACTATGCTGTGTTTTGACAGAAGTGATTTTGTAAGTTTGCTAGTGCAGTTAGTGCAGAGCTCCAAGCTCCGGTCCTGCAACCCCTGCACTTCATAATTGTGGTTTCCCTGGTTAAAATACCTGATATTATTAGCTAATGAATCCCTTCTTGAGCTGAACGATGTGTGAAGAGCAGAAAAAAACACTAATCTGTACAGTGCAGGGGCTCCAAGCCTGGAGTTTGAAAACACTGAATTAAAGGTCTGTGTATCTCTCGTCATTCTCAGCTTCTGTCACGTTTTACAGGTTAATCATTCACACAGCTAATTGAAGGCATCGTGCAGCGCAGTCACTCCCTGATTCAGTTCTCAAAATGGCAGCAACTATACAATGTGATGTCACGGGAAACACGAGAGTAAATAAGTAGAGCGCCTCTGGTTTCAGGTTCTACCATAGCTGAGCTCTGTACTATCACCTGGTACTGGTTTCCCAAAAACGTTGTAATGTTAACTGCTAGAGATTAGAAACTCTGACCAAAACATAATATGCATTGCCCTCTGGTGGAGTATATAGTTCAGAAATCTCATGGTTTCTCAATATGAAAACATAACATTACAGAAAAGCTCATTTGCATATCAGACATATTAGATTTTGTCATTCCATCTCATTTCTAGCAGTCTTCCTGAAGCCTGAAATTTTTCTGTATTGAGCTACAAAACTATTTTCAAAAGTAAAATGTACAGCAAACATCATACCTTTGCAGACCTGCCACATTTGGTGTACGCTGTGATAAATAAAGGTTCTGTGCAGCTACGTTTTTTCATTCATCAAGGTACAAACAATATAAATGTTCCCTCAGTCCAGTTGTGAACCTTAAACACGTTTTTCCAGGTGAAAAGTTTGTACTTGTACCTTTTCATAGCCAAATGTTTTAAAATGGAACAATAAAATAAAAAGTCTGGAGACGAGACTGGGTTTGTGGAGTCCTAGAAAATATATGATCTCAATGGATTATGGTGCAATTATGTTCCCTGACTAATGGTACTGGGATGAACCCTTGAGGGTTCCACCTCAGTGACGAGAGAGAGTTTCAGACTTTTATTTCTAAGAATGTAAGGACAGGAAAATGTGCGTTTTGTTTTTCTTTTTGCCAAGCTATCACTAACAGGTTGCATGTGAAGTACTGCACCCACACCTAACATCTGGATTTCAAATGGTCACTGTGGTCTCAGATAATCCGGTTCAAATATCTTGACTTTTTGTTGTACTGAATCACTTGTGCATGGTAAATGACTCACTCAGCCAGCTCATCGTCTGCTTGTGAAAGTGAGAGGTTTACTTAATTTGTTTTCAGCTCAAGTTGACATTTTTACTCGTCAAAAGCCACAGTATTTTATCAACTGATTCATTCAAAGTTAAGAATGCTTTTGCTTTTCCTGTAAAGTTACCATTTTGGAGATGTGAGGTTTTGTTCTGACAGAGATTATTATTATTATTATTATTATTATTATTATTATTATTACCGATGTTGATCTGAGTGAGTAATTGCAGCGTAATTAATAGTAGTTTTATACCTTCTTTTGATCTGCTCCATCCGATAGCAGGTAATAGGTGGATATCATTACAAAGTGCTGAATGTGATATGAGGATTATAAAAGAATGAATAAGCGTGTATTTGCTTGAACGATAATGAACAGCAGAATAATTCAAGCAATCCGTAACCATTTCCAAATCTCTCCTCCTTCGGGCAGTCATAGTCTGGAGGTTAGGGAACCACCTTTGTGACCGGAAGGTCACCAGTTCGATCCTCTGAGCTGATAGTATGTGACTGAATTGCCCTTGAATAAGGCACCTAACTCCCAACTGCTGGATAGGGCTGCCCACCACTCTGGGCAGGTGTGCTTGCTGCCCCCTACTATATGTGAATTCACTAGTGTGTATTTGGTGCTTCGCTGCACAAATGGGTTAAAATGTGGCAAATTTCTAATTAGTACTAATAAAGGTTACTTAACAGTATTTACAGTCATCATCCAGTACCTGGTTAATCTAATCCTTCATTAAATTAAATCAGGTATTGCAGATGGAACTAAACAAATCCATGCAATGGCTGGAGAGCAGCAAGACATCAGGAACCAAACCTGTGTAGGGCTGGATAATATGACAAATTATGTCATAATACATAAAATACAATATTTTAGTTACTTAGAAATGGTGTTAATAATAAACAGATTTCAGTATGTATTTTTTATATTATTACAGCTTAAAATGTGGCACATCCAGTCAGATTTCAGAAACATACCTAGGGCGGAACAATATTAATATTTATCGTTATTATGATAAATTATGTTACAATATAATACAATCTGCTTTTCTGAGCGTATTCTGTATTGCTTGTTTCATTATAAAGAGAGCAAAATTAGTCAAGTCCTGTTTAATTGGATTTAGTGCCGAATATTGATTAAAATTCGATATTGTGTTCACAGTTTTTGATAGTTTATTTTTGAATGCAGCTCTAATGGCTTTTTTTCCTCTGTTCCAGCTGATCAGATGTCTAAAAAAAATATGAATAATCGTAAACATTTCTTTCAAGTATCACAAAATTATATCTTTGTCATATCGCCCATATCTAGCCCTTTGATCTTCTAAACTCTGTTCATCATTTTCCTGAAAACAGTTCTTACTGTATTTTGGGTTATTTGTGTTGTTTCTAATGTTATGTACCATATTTTTGTTTTCAGGCAAAAAGAACTTTACTGTTGAGAAACATTTTTTAACCAATTATTTGGCTGCCTGAGACTTTTACAGACTCAGAGACTCTTGAGAGAGACTCAGAGACTCTTTGAGACTCTTGTAGTCACTGTTTTAATGGCCTCAGAATGACCCCATACGTTTAGATAGAAGTGTAGGAAGTCATCTGTCAAGCCTGCTAACGTCTCTCCTCTCACTCCAGCTTGCTCTTAAATGAGTAATCCGTTTGTATTATTCATTCATGCCATTTCAGTCTCCTAAACCTGCAAGCACTTAATTCTTCCATTGCACTACGCGTGAACCATTTACATAATTGAAACCAGGCACAGAGTGTCCCACCTAGGCTCACAAACCACGCTTCTTGGCGCTCCCCATGGTCTTTTGATGATCTTGGGCAGTAAACAGAGCTGAAGAATGTGCTGGGGAAAAGCGTTCAGGCCCTTTTCGGCCTCGTCATAACAGCCTGGTGTGAGAAACCTTTAGAAACATTTTGAGTATGAAAGCGGGCCTGCATGAAGTCTGGCCACAGTGGCCTGCTGCAAATCTTTCTTTACTTGATGGTTTATTTACTGCAAAGCTGCTTCAAATAGAATGAATACCTGAGTGGCCTCAACACAAGCAGCAGTAAAACAGCACAGAGAGAATATACACTGCTCAAAAGAATAAAGGGAACACTTAAACAACACAATATAACTCCAAGTAAATCAAACTTCTGTGAAATCAAACTGTCCACTTAGGAAGCAACACTGATTGACAATCAATTTCACAGCTGTTGTGTAAATGGAACAGACAACAGGTGGAAATTATTGGCAATTAGCAAGACTCACTCAATAAAGGAGTGGTTCTGCAGGTGGGGGCCACCTCATCAGGAGCATGCCCAGGCGTTGTAGGGAGGTCATACAGGCAGGTGGAGGCCACACACAATACTGAGCCTCATTTTGACATGTTTTAAGGACATCACATCAAAGTTGGATCAGCCTGTAGTGTTTTTCCACTTTAATTTTGTGTTTGACTCAATCCAGGCCTCCATTGCTTAATAAATTAGATTTCCATTGATGATTTTTGTGTGATTTTGTTGTCAGCACATTCAACTTTGTACAGGACAAAGAATTCAATGAGAATATTTCATTCATTCAGATCTAGGATGTGTTGTTTGAGTGCTCCCTTTATTTTTTTGAGCAGTGTATATACCGCTTTATTTAATACGTTTAAAAAGCTGGAGCTGCATACAGTGAGGTCCAAGCGCACTTTGGCTTTCTTTTCTATTTAATATAAAGATAATCATCACAGATTATATTATCTCATGCAAAAGGCTCTAATGAGCGGATCAAAGCCACCCAAAAGCTTCAAAGGAAACCTTTGTGTGCAAAGCCTTTATCATGGTCAGTCTTAAATTCAATGTGGTCGAACCACAAATTTTCTTAAATTTGAGATGTGACCTAGAAGCTGTGCAGAATCATGCATATTTATTCATTTTACTTATCATACCTTTCAAGATTTTCAGTGTGGTCTCAGACCTTTTGATCCCAAACGCAGACACAATGTTTTATCAAACTCTAAAAGAAGTGTCGCACCATGCTGTATGTCTTAATACATATTAATGTCACACACACACAGACTCAAAAAGCAGGTCCGGCTTGGTATTTAGGCCTCAAATGGTGTGAAAATCAGGAGTTCAGCAGACTCCCCTGTACTGGCAAGAGGGCAGCTCTGTCATGTGTTTAGTGCTGTCATATGTTATTATATTCGTTATTGTGTGTGCATGGGCTGTGATTGTACCTAGAACATTCTGTTCTGCCTTTTTTTGTTTGTTTTTTGTGGTCCTATATATTGTTTGTAAATTTCATGATGAATAAACAGTTTTCTTGGGGGGGGAGTCTGGTTCTGTTGACTTACATTAAAAATATTATATAAATATTTGTGTGTGTTGTGGCGGTCTGAGTGGATCAGACACAGCAGTGCTGCTGTAGTTTTTAAACACTATGTCCATGCTGTTGACTGGACTATTCTCAGTCCTGCAGTGACTGTGTCTGATTCTTTCAGGCCAGCGCAACACACACTAACATACCACCACCACTTCAGTGTTACTGCAGTGCTGAGAATGATCCACCATCCAAATAGTACCTGCTCTGTGAGAGTCCTTGGTGGTGCTAACCACTGAAGAACAGGGTAAAAGAGGTCTAACAAAGTATGCAGAGAAACAGATGGACTACAGTCTGTAATTGTAGAACTATAAAGTGCACCTATATAGTAAGTGGAGCTGGTAAAATGGACAGTGAGCATAGAAACAAGGAGTTGGTCATAATGCCTGATGGGTGTATATAAAGTTCTCTAAAATGCATACAGTAATTTAAGTTATTTTCCTCTTGCTGCAGATGTTGGCTCTGTGGAAGGCCTGGCGTATCACAGAGCGTGGGACACACTCTACTGGACCAGCTACACCACCTCCACAATCACCCGGCACACAGTGGACCAGAGCCGCCGGGGAGCCTTTGACCGGGAGACCGTGGTCACAATGTCAGGAGATGACCACCCGAGAGCTTTCGTCCTGGATGAGTGTCAGAAGTGAGTTGTTTTCAAAGACGGCGGCATTTTTTTCCCTGAAAGGAAGCTATTGATAGGGAGTCTGTGCTGCAGAAACAGCTTCTACTCTTCTGCGAATGCTTTACACTAAATGTTAGAACATTGCTGTGAGGATTTGATTGAACATTAGTGAGGTCAGGTACTGATGTTGGTTCACTCCATCTCATCCCAAAGGTATTGGATAGAGAACACTGCAACACAGCCTGGGGGCTTTATACCCTGCTAGCCCACACTTGGCATTAAATGTGGTGATCAGCCATGTGCAGCTGCTTCAGATCTTGCTCATTGCTTTCCTAATGAGATTACACAAGCTGTGTCAGAATTGGATGTCTCTTTAAACATGCTGTCTGGAAATGTTTGGACTTACCGTGTACCATGGTCGATAAAAGCTATTGTGCAGGACAGTGCTATCCAACCAGAACATAGTTCGGAGTGTGGATTAATAATCATATCATGCCTGCGGAAAATACTATTCTGCCGCACTCAGTCATATTAGACAAATATTTTAACAGTCCCAGTCAAATTCTGATTTTGTTGATTGATATTTTATTTATTTTTTTTTTCTCTTCTCTAAGTGAAATTAAATTAACAAGTTCCCTACAGGCAAGGTTTTTAAAAAATGACATTTTCTACTAATAAGTGCACAGTTTCTATTGATTTGCTGAATTTAATATACTGGAAAACCTTTGCACAGGCCACATTTTATGTTTTATTTCTTTCCTAATGTATTATTTGGTAAATAAGCAGCATTTTTACATTTACAAGTTTGGAGGCCCCAAACTTTTGCATATGACTGTACTGGCACTATGCAGTCAGTGGCAAACTGGATATTCCAGTTTTTGATGGATATGTCAGATTACTGTCTATTATAAATATTGCAGTATAGGCGTAACGCTAGTGTTATGGCTGTGTAGTGCAGCCGTACTGTGAATAACAAAAGCTCTGCTGCTGCCAAATTGTATGCAATGCTTGATTTGACCTCTAGACATGCATGCATGTGACCAGAGTGCAGATGGCTCATGTGTGATTTGCACTACAGGCTTAGCATGCATAGGTCAGCACAAGCAGCCACAGTGTCCATCAACGTTACTGAATCTCAGAATGGCTGTTTTAAAGAGGTAGTGAAAAGTCAAATTCACGTAGATTTCCAGTATCGCAAGCTGCTATTTTGGACAGCTAGTGGTGTAACTGAATGTGTTGCATGAAACTTTTTAGAATTCATGTAACTGAAGTTGCATGGAAATTGTCGCAGGCAATTCAATGCATGCAACTAGTTGCAGGAAAGGACAAAACTGAAGCACTGCACACAGTAATTATGATGTTTAAAGAAAAGGCAAAACGACTTAAAACTGTTGGTTAGTCTGTAGCTTCTAAGTATAGCATTTAGCTATAATAGTCATCCAGCTGAAATGCAAGTAATCTTGAGGGGATTTGAGCTTTAACTCATTGAAACATAAGCTAAATTAGCAGAAATTTTAGGTAAATTAGCCATTGCACTGGCATATGCTGGCTAGCTGGTGCAATGGCTAATTTAACTTGAAACTAGCTAGCTAATGCAATGGCAGAATTACTTGAGTATGTTGGGTAGTTTGTAGCTTGTAAGTAGGCTTGTTAGCTAGAGTAATCACCCAGCTGAAACTTTAAGTTTAAGGGAATTTGATCTGTAGCTCACCTAAACTTAAGCTACCTTTTAGGTAAATTAGCCACTACACTAGCTATCTTACTTGTTATTCAAACTATGTGCTAGCCAGCCATTTCAAGTGTTTGCCTCTTTCAACACCATATTTACTGTGTGTAACCCTTCAGTTCTGTTCTTCAGACTGAAGGTGTTTCTGTAATAAAAGGCCTGTTATAAGAAGCCTTATCGAGAATTGCTGCAGTAAAGATTATAAAGTAAAGAATTGCTGACAGGACAGGTCATATAAGAAAGGGCCCATCTGTGTTATCAACCTACCAATTAGCTTAATGCTAACTCTTAATCTTCAAACATCCCAGACATTTAAGATGAGGATATAATTGAGCAAGTATATATGTTTTTTTTTTTTTAGGTTGAAGTATTGCTTTAACAGTAAGCCTCTCTTCTTTCTCTCTCTTCTTTCTTCAGCCTGATGTTCTGGACCAACTGGAACGAGCAGTCTCCAAGCATCATGCGTGCCCAGCTGTCCGGCTCTAACGTGTTGGTGATCATTGGGACGGATATCCGCACACCCAACGGCCTGGCCATCGACCACCGTGCCGAAAAGCTCTACTTTACTGATGCCACGCTGGACAAGATTGAGCGCTGCGAGTACGACGGCAGCCACCGCTACGTAAGTCCAGCACACAAGTGCAGCTCTTGCATGCCTCCTGTTGTACTTAACAATATACTTCTACAGAGTTTACACTGGCTATGATGATACTGTAACAAGATCATTACAAAATTACAGTTTGTAAACAATGTATACACAATTTCCCAGTGACAACCATGACTGGTAGTCCTTCAGTTTGGGGCAGAAATGTTAATGTTAATACTCGGTGAAAAAAACAGGAAAAAATCATCTCAACGATAATGCTAATTTCTGCCAACATAGTATGTCTGCACTAAGCTTACACTGGTGTGCATGAACATTTGACCATTCTAGATGAAACACAGAAATTTGTAGCTTGTAAAAGTCATTCCATGTGTTTTATCTGAAGCTTGTACCAGACATCATCATGGACCTGAGCTTGTATGCTTTAAAGTGACTCTTTCAGAGAAGAGTTCTGGCATAGAGCTGCCGCTGCTGTTTTCCATTCCCAACAACTTCTAGGACTAGAGTGATGCCTTTCATGAATCTGGCCCTCCTTCCTGGTTATGTTGGTAGTTAATCTAATGTGTAAGCCCTCTAGTCCAGCTCCTAACGAATGGGATCGTTTGCTCAGCTGTATCTACTTAGATACCACAGAGAGAACAATCTTAATTGGCTATGTTTTGATGTCTGCAGGTATAAGACTGATGTTTGTAAGTCAACTCTTATCTGATTGGCTGTCCTGGATTGTGCATCATACAAGAATCAGCCCAGGCTAAAACACTCCTTTTAACCTGTGTGAGTGGGCGGGGGTGAACTGCTATAGGCTGAATAGATCGATGCATATGTTGGTTTTGATGACATCACAAAAACAAAGAATTTGAAACAGGATGTTTTATAGCTTAGTTTCCATTTATGGACTGTATGAACTGGGAAGTGAATGGTACACGTTTACATACTGAATTGCATTCATTCGATGTAGAACTGCAGTTGTGAATGTGAAGTGCAGAATGTCTGTTTTAAGCAGAGGCTGTTGTCTCTGTAGGTGATTCTGAAGAACGAGCCAGTGCACCCCTTTGGCTTAGCTGTTTATGGTGACCAGATCTTCTGGACTGACTGGGTGCGCAGGGCTGTCCTCCGAGCCGGCAAGTTTGTGGGCGCCGATATGAAGGTCCTGCGTGCTGACATTCCTCAACAGCCAATGGGAATCATCGCTGTAGCCAACGACACCAATAGCTGTAAGTCTCAGCCAGACAGAAAATCTTCACTGTCTGTGTTAACATACAAAAATTTTTGCCAAACTGATTTAAGTATATACTGATTATAGATTAATACTGAGGTGTTTGTATCACATTCTACTCAACAAACTGACAAATCTCAGTTTACACTCACACTACAAGTGATCTGGTTCAGTGAGATGAGCAGTAGTGAGCAGTGCTTGTGTTTTTCATTCGTTCCAAATCATGTCAGACTGTGGAAAGCATACTTCACATGTACTTATTAAAGAAGGCAGAGAGGAAGACGTCATATACTGAGACACATAAGTTGGACCCCAGCCCCACCGCTGTTTTATAAAGTTCCGACCATAAACGTCATCTCCTCTGCAGACCAGTTTCTGCTCCCGTGTTGAACTTTATAAACTGTCGAACTTTATGTTCCCAATTGAAAAGTTTATCAGATACACATGTTTACACGGTCATTATTCTTCTATTTAACAGATTATTTACAGGATTAGCTACCTTGTATTCCGAATGGCTTCAATTGGACTAGTCTATTCTGATTGAGCTGTATACATGAACATATTCTAATCTGATTGAACTATTAGTTGAATTATTAATAGATTATTAGGCTGCATGTAAATGTGGCTACTGAGAATGTATGTCAGCTTTTTTCATCATTAATTAAAGGAAACAGGGCTGAAATTGCATGAAGAGTTTCTAATATTTCTCCAGCGTCGTTTTTGGTGCGTCTCTGAATGTGACTTAGAGTACAGATGCTATTTTATGGGTCAGCTGTCTGCTTTGCGCTGTTATCCACTTCACTGCATTTGAATAGCTCCAGCAGCAGCAGCCAGTATCAAGAGTTTGGGGACATAAAAGATTATCAATTTTTTTTTTTTAAAACAAATGTATACGTTTATGTATATTTCATATTGAAGTCTAATCAGGCTTAACATGCAAAGAAATATTGTGATGTCAGCACTCAAGTCTTTCAGGTGTTTGATCTACCTTTGGACCAAATTAATGTGCTTTCAACAATAGTTTGGAAAAGAAAACTGTCAAATCATTATTTAGGCAAGGTCTGCTTTATTCCAAGGCTAAAGGCTACTGCATGCCAGTGGATAAAAAAGTGCCACTCAGCCATTATTAAACCCAGAACCAGAGCACCAACCCATAGTAGGTAACGGTGCTTGAAATGAACAGGGAGATAATTGTATTTAAAAGTATTTAAAATAAAGGCAGTGCTAATCATCTGTTAGCACCGCTGATTTTAGCTTAACCACATTGTAACTTATTTCACCTCTTTCAGCTTAAAAATTGAGTTTGTGAAGGGTCAGAGTTCATACCAAACCTGATAAATTCACAAATAATGTTTGAAGTTGAATTCCATTAAATCTATATGAGTAGAGAGTAAAATGATCTGGAGTTTGATGTCTATTGGTGCTTTTCTGTGATTCTTCCTGTGTGCTACAGCTGAGCTGTACTGTCCGCAGTGTGGAGCTTCTTGTCCGTCATGCAAAAGCATTTAGATGGCTTTGTTAAACATGTATTTGTACTACTAATACTACTAGTAATAGTATCTTACCAACCTAGTAACCACACAGGATACCATAGAAACACACTGCCAACTGTGGTTACAAAACTGGAATACCATAGCAACAGCTGTTCAAACAACCAAACAATGAAAATAACTAAAAGCCTTTCCCTTTCTAGTTGAATACGGAGTTACAGTTAAATTTGTCATATTTAACTAAAACTATATATTAAAAAAGGTGTGTGTGTGTGTGTGTGTGTGTGTGTGTGTGTGTGTGTATATATGTATGTATATATATGCAAGCATCCACACAATGTTATTAGTTATAATTTTTGTATTTGTTGGAAAAGGTAAAAAGTAACTGAAAACCAAAAACAGACATTGTTAAATATTTAAATGGATTTTTACACTTTGTTGATAAACTCGCGTCCTGTGCTGCATGCAAACAGGATTATAAATATAAATTTTATTCTGCTCTTTATTTCACTCTGGTTTCTTAGACTCATTAAGAGCCCAGTCAGACACTGTGACACTGTGGTTTGGGCTCATGAGTAAACTTGATTTATGAAAACAGAAAAAGAGATATTTGAAAAAAGAGCTACTGTAGAGGATGTTATAACTTATTTGTTGTAGTAAAAATAATACTCGTATTAAGTATTAGTAATGATAGTCATAATGGTAATGGGTGTAGTTTGTGATATCCATCCATCCATCCATCCATTTTCTAAGCCGCTTCTCCGTCAGGGTCGCGGGGGGATGCTGGAGCCTATCCCAGCGGTCATCGGGCGGAAGGCAGGATACACCCTGGACAGGTCGCCAGTCCATCGCAGGGCAGACAGACAGACACAGACAGTCACTCACACACTCACACCATAGTTGCTAATACATACATTTGTATGCAGGAAAAATAAAAACAAAAATGTTTGGCACATTCTGTATTTCTGTAGTTTATTTTTTCCATTATGTTAATTTAAATTTGAAAAATCTCAGAAGTTGTTTACATTATACTGTTTGTTCAAGTGCTTTAAAAAATTAAAATAATATACTTTTTAACCAGGTTCCTTTGGAGACCACCTGGTTAGTAGCATAAGTCACATTTTAAAGCCAACTAAGAGTTGTTCCCCAATTACGACATCTTGTCATGCATTGTGTGTGCGTATGTGTTCTCCTGCTCTCTGTTCTTGTGCCTCAGCTCGTAATTATGTGCCAAAAGTAATCACAGAAACTGACATGACCAAGAAAAACTCTATACAGCCGCAGAATGAAGCTATCACCACACAATCAGTGTGGCTCACTGTGCCAATCTAGCTGTGATATAGCCCATTCTCCCTGTCCACCGAACAGGCTGCTCATCAGATGACACCCCATCTGCAGTTCTGTCCTAAATAATACCCTCCATTCATCTCCTCTCCCTGCGCTGCAGTGGTGGCAGATTTCCAGCACTGCTTTACCAGAATGATCTGTAACACCAGCACCGGAAACTCAAAACTGAATTCATATTTAATATTGAAATATTAAAAAATTGGATTATATAATTGCATTAGGCTACCAGTTAAACTTCTACATGCTCTGTATCTTTTAAAATAAGTTTGTATAATAATAATAATAATAATAATAATATTATTATTATTATTATTATTATTATTATTATTATTATTATTATTATTATTATTATTAACACTTTTTATTTATCTAGTATACTTTTTCATTTAATGCAGAGTGACTTACTTTTTGAATTTTAAAATAAAATACTTCTAAAAGAAAAATTCTTAAGATTATTCTTAAAAGATATAGAGTTTCTCAAACAAAGCAAAATTAATTCACTAAAAACAGGTCTTAAAAATTCTTAAAATTCTTAAAAAAGGGATCCAGAATGACCTGAAAACACTAATTAATTTATGAAAACATACCAGAAAAGAAAAGTCTTAAGATTCTGGTTGAAAAGCTGTATCTCTAATTATCAAAAAGACACCATAACCAAAACAGCCTGTTTTCATTTTATGGGACAAAGGCAGTGTGTAAAATATTCATGTAGAATTGCTGTTTTAGGTGCGTAAATGTCAATATTCCATATGCATCATGTGTAAAGTATCTTCATAGTGTAAAGATTTCTTTAGCTTTTCTATTTAAAATTTGTTAATTTTGTGAAGGGTGAAGTTTTGATTTAAAACATTTTTTTTTTGTTCTTTAGTATTTTGTGTGTGTGTGTATAGTCTGTAACAGTGTTAAGTAATTAATAAGGTTTATTACCTTCTTTGCTGATTCCCTTCTTGTTAGTTCTTTCCTTTTGTGTCTTGCTTTCCCTTTGCTGTAGCAGCACTGAGTTTCCCCACTCCACTGTGGGACTAATGAAGGATTATTGTATCTTGAAAACCTTGAAAAGTGAACAATACATGGAAAATTAAAATGCAAATGTAGCATAGAGACTCTTTTAGTAGCAGAGCACACAGTTAAAATTAGGTCTGCTCTAAATATGTCTTCGTTTTTTTTGTCCCAATATTTGTCCAAGTGAAGGACACTTTGTCACGTTTCAGTAGCTTCTCTTCTCCCGTCCTCACCCGCGATCACACGCTCGCTCGTGTGGAACCAGAGAAAATCTCATTTGGGAAGTGTCAGGCTGGATTACTGGCTGCCTGATGGAGCTCTGTATTAGTGCTGCGGTGTCGAGCTCTGTGCGTACAGTGTTGGTTTGCATTGCTTTAGCTTTGATTTATTTTACTCTTGTTGATTTGGGTTTGTTTATTTACTGTGTGCACGTAATTGCATGTTACAGCCTGATCAATATATCCATTAAACCCTGATATCAGCCAATATTGACAAACCTATGGTATTATTGACATCTTTAAAAGCATCACTGATAACACACCAATAATCATCATTTTTGTCACAGCAATACCAAATAGGTAGGAATCTTAGATGTTTAGGAACAGCAGTTTGCAAAGATAGAATGGAGCTTCACATGTCTTTGAGGAAAAATGTGCTACACCCCCAGTCTTCCAGGAGAACAGGCACTTCCAATACCATAGCAACCAACTATCAGTACTATCGCAATGACCTAGCAGCCACCTAAGAACCACCAACAGTGCCCTAGCAACCACCTGGAAGACTATAGCAACCACACAGCAACACCCTACAGCATTAGCAATTACGAAACAGCTGCCTAGTAACCAGACAGATAACCATGTAAATTGCTTAGTATTACTTTAGCAATCACTTAAGAGGACCCAGTAACTGCTTTGCAACAGTCTAGCAGCCACGCAGACCAGCACATCAACCACGTTGGAACTGCTTGACGTACCATGACAAAATAGCTTACCGACACCCTAACAACCGCCTGCAATACCACAGCAACTGTAACAACAACCACTCACAATACCCCTGTTTAAGCAACAAAACAATTAAAATAACTCCTTTGCTTAAAAGGATTTTGTCAAGCTTTCCTTTTCTAGTGTTAGGCTATGTTCAGACTGCCAGCTCAAATCTGATTTTTGTCATATCTAGATTGTATCCAGGTTGATTTATCATAGTTTGGGCAGTAAAAACCCGCATGAAATTGTTTCTGCAAATTGGATCCAAACCACATTTGGAGCTGGTTTGAAATGCAACTCCAACCAGATGTTCACATATGCATATCAGCCTGGACGCTCTGGCCACTCAAATCGGATTGTCTTTTGTGTCACTCGCAACTCAAACAAACCAAGATATCAAATCCAAAGTGATGAAAGTGCTGAGATTCAAGAAAAGGCCCAAAGCTTCATGATTATGAAGAGAATTCTAAAGAGTTTAGAGTGCGGGTGATGCTCCTCTATATCTCCTGCATCCACTTTCAGTGTAGCAACGTTGTTACTGATGCCTATGTCGTTGCCACGGCAACCCATGTAGATAGACTGGTTTTTGAACACACAAGTCTGATTTACTCATTGGCAGATTACAGAGCAGACAGTCGCCTCAAAACGCATATGGGTTGTTTTTTCTGCTGTAGCAAATCTTTTAATTTACTCCAGTTGCTTCTCAAGTAAGAGCTTTTTTTTATTTACAAAAACAGAAAAACTGTGGCCTGTGCAAACGTTATGGCACATTTAATAATTTCTGTTTTATATATTTTTCAAAATGTTAGTCAGTGCACTAAAATTAGCTGAAAAATTGAAGTGTGTTTTCCACAGAGGGTGTGTTAAGTTCTTTACACTCATAAAATCAACAAAACCATGTAATTTGACTGAGGGGGAGTGGACCATGTAATTTGACTGAACGGGGGGGGGTGGGTCTTTTGCATACACGTATATAGAAGGCTTGAGAATTACTCTGCAAATAAAGGATTAAAAAGTTTGCTATGTGTTCATGTTTTTACAGGCGAATTCTCACCCTGCAGACTCAATAATGGAGGCTGTCAGGACCTGTGCCTGCTGTCGTCCGAGGGCAAGGTCAATTGCAGTTGCCGTGGAGACCGAAAACTCCAGGAGGACAACACTTGTGTCTGTAAGAGGGCATGAACTACACGTTGTCCATTTCCATTTCAATGCTGCATGCATATTCACTTCTTCCAGCTAAAACATCATAGAAGGAGAAGTCCAGTGAAATCTTTATTTGATTAGCTGAGGCGTTCTTGGTGTCTGAAGTTATGAGGCTGTGAAGCTAATGTAGCTAACAAATAAAGGGGGCTTATGGTCATCAAATTAGCATAGTATAAACTACACTGTATGCCCAAAAGTTTGTAGACACCAGACATTCTTTTGGTGTTAATAGTGAGATTGTGCTGCAGTAACAGCCTCTACTCTTCTGGGAAGGCTTTACACTAGATCTTGGGTCATTGCTGTGAGGATTTGATGGAGCATTAGTGAGGTGAGGTACTGATGTTGGATGTTAAGTTCTGGGTCACTCCAACTCATTTAAAAGTTTTTGGATGGTGCTCCATCACTCCAGAGAACAAAGTTCCACTACAGCCCAGTGCTTTCGGGGGGCTTTATACCCCTCTAGCCCACACTTAGCATGGAGACCTTAGGGGAGACCTCATGTGACATCACTTAGCACACTTAGCATACCCCTCTAGCCCACACAACGGCATGGAGACCTTAGGGGAGACCTCATGTGCAGCTGGTCCAGAGTGTCCCGTTCTATTGGTTGGTGCTTTCCTATGCAGGTTATACAAGCTGTGTCACCTTAAACTAGCTGAACTCACCCACTAGAACAGGTGTCTGGATACTTTTGGGCATATAGCGTATATCTATATCCTTATATTTGCAGTCAAAAAGTGTCAGTTTAAGTAATCTTAAATAGACTTGCTTATCTGGTTTTTGACATTGTATGATTTTAATTTAAAAAGTATTAATGCATTGTATTTAGTGGGTGTCAATATATGTATTTTCCTAGTTAGTGTGTCTGTGCTGTCTGTTATAGTTATTACTGCTAAATGTAACTATGCTGTGCTATTCTGTGTTCTTCAGCTCTGAACTCTTCATGCAGCAGCATATATGATTTCGAGTGCGGGAATGGAGATTGCATCAACTACACGCTCACCTGCGATGGCATGGCGCACTGCAAAGACAAGTCGGACGAGAAGCAGTCCTACTGCAGTAAGTGCCGTGTGTCAGTGTGGGTGTAGACTTTGACACAGTAGACTGAAGAGGTCTGACCTGTAGCCTCTTAGACCTCCGTAATTCAATATTTCACACAGGTTCAAAGTCCAGTTCCTGCCAGAAGATAAATTTAAAAAGCCAAAAAAAAACATGCTGCTTGCTGTGGCGTTGTTTTCACTTTCATGGCTTCGCCACTTTTTTTTTTTTGGCTTTACACCTTATTTAAATTACTAAGTTTACTTTAAATCTGACCTTGGTTAATGATTATTAGCCATGTGTCTTTGAGATTATTGAGTTATTTTGTAATATTAATCTTTGAGGTGTGATATATATATATATATATATATATATATATATATATATATATATATATATATATATATATATATATATATATATATATATATATATATATATATATATATATAAGAACTGAGAGGAATTCCAGCACTTAACAGTGAAACGTCAGTGTTTTGAAAGCCTTTATTTTTTTTCAAAAATCTCAATTGAAGGAAAAAGCCATTTTAGTGTGGACAGGAAACAGAAACTGTTTTCAAAAATATGTGGAAGGGGCTTAAAACAACCATGTCACAGGGGCATCATGAACAAGACATCTGAAATACCTTTAAATACAGCCATATGTTGTCTGAAGAAAGGCATCCTCTCAGCATCCACAATAGACAAATGTCTCCATCACTGTGTTGATGTCTCTAAACATTTGTGTTTTTTGTGTTTAGCTAACCGCGACTGCAAGAAAGGCTATAAGCGATGTGTGAACGGCCGTTGTGTCAGGCACGGTTCCTGGTGTAATGGCCGTAATGAGTGTGGAGACAACTCAGACGAGCTGTTCTGCAATGGTGAGAAACCACTGTAACTGTGAAGAAATTTGTTCTATTTAGGTGAGGTTCTCCTTTTCAGCACGGAGACCTTTTTCCATCAGTGTCATATTAGTCCTGGCAGAGAGTTTTTAAAGCTCTTTTTGGCGCCCATGCATGCAAATCACCTTCAAGGATAGCTGAGGAAAATCTATATAAGTTACTGTAATTTTATTTACTTTATGCTTTAATTTAGAGAAGGCTTTAGGAATTATACATATATACTCACACACAGTGAAAATAGTGACTATAATCCACAATAATTATAAATAGTAAGTTCTGCCAATAAACCTCCAAAAAAGCTGGTATGCTGTGTAAAAAATGTAAATAAAACCCATATACAATGATGTGCAAATCATTTAAACCCTATATTTTACTGAAAATGCTTCAAAGACAACATATCAAATGTTGAAACTGACAAATTTGATTGTTTTTGAAAAAGAAATGCCCATTTTGAATTTGATGCCATAAAAAAAAAAACAGAGTAGTGTCGCTTTCATTGCAGTAGAAAGTTCCACCAGGGCTTTCGCTATGACGTGGAAGTTTAAGAATGGTGTATATTGAAAATGTCTCGAACATTTCTAATCGCTCTAGTGAAGAAAAGTTATATCACATTATTATCACTATCGTTTTATTGCCCAGCCCGAACTACTAGCTAGGCGAGATAGTTATCCGATGCCAATCTTCAGGGTTAAAGGGTAAATTAGCAGTTATACATGTATAGTTAAAACTGTGTTAGAACGATCTGCAGAGCTTTATTTTACTGTAGGAGGATGATTTACCTAAAAATTGAATTCTGTTGTGGAGCCTCAACAGGGCAGTTAAAGAGCCACATGTTGCTGACCCCTGGTGTAAACTCACGCAACCCTGGTGCAACTGTCCTGCTGAACAGTTCCGTCACTGCTCATACGCAGAGGAAATTATTTATCATTCTAAATGATATGTATGTGTTCCCCAGCGACCTTGTGCACACCAGATCAGTTCCAGTGTCGCGATGGAAGGTGCATCTCCAACTCCAGCCGCTGTAACCAGGTGGTGGACTGTGAAGACGCCAGTGATGAGATGAACTGCCGTGAGAAACTTTGTCTTCACTTCAGACCTGTTTTTAAACCAGTATAAATCTGCCACCAGAGGAGTTACAGCATGCGTGCCTGTAGAATCAGACTTTTCTATGATCTGCTGTGTTTCCTATTGCTGTATAAAAGATGCATGAGGATTCCTTTATTGTTGGATTGCTCTTTCAGTGCCATTTGCACTTAAAACAAATGAAGTGTTTAAGAGTAACAAAAAGAGACTAATGTATTAAGTATATTCCTATTCAAGGGAGATGATCTAAACAAAAACCTATAATTTGTTTTCAATAGATCATGTTCTTCTTTAAAGAGTTATTATTTCCTGACCTTCTGAATTTGCTCTGATAAGAAGTCGGTGCTGTGAGACTTGGGGAGCTGCAGCTGCTTTGGTTTCTCTCCTGAATATTTACTGTAATGCCTATGCTGTTTTATGTATGTTGATCTTGAAGTTTTTTAAAATATGAGGCTCATTTGCTGCAGCTCTAGATGAAAAAAGTTCAAATTTCCATCAAAATCTGTTGTTCTCGGTGTTAGTTTGAGCTTTATTGCTGCAGTCTGTGGTTCAGTAAATGAAGCTGCAGGTCCAGTCAGAGAAGAAAGGCTCTTAAACTTTAGCTAACTTTGTTACAGCAGTGTGGCATGTTACATTGTAATTTTACAGCACTGCTGTAAAGGAGGAACTGCAGTGCAGTGGTTAGAGGGCAACTTATACCACACTGTAAAACAAAAGACACGGGCTGTTTTAAAATGTCTGTGGCAACATTTGACCCTCGGACCAGACTCTCTTTTGTTGTTGTTGTTGTTGTTTTTGTTTGTTTTTTTTTCTTTTTTTTTTCTTTTTCGTTTTCTCAAATCGTTGTTTTTTCCCCCTTAGCTGCTACGAACTGCTCTAGCTACTTCCGTCTGGGAGTGAAAGATGTGACTTATCAGAGGTGTGAGTTCACCACACTGTGCTACGCTCCGTCCTGGGTTTGTGACGGCTCCAACGACTGTGGAGACTTCTCAGACGAGAGCTACTGTCCAGGTAACATGCAGCCACACTAATTTAACTTGTCTTGGGGATCCACAATAAGGTGACAGTTTTCTGTCATACTTGTCCAGATTCATTCAGTCAAAATCTCTATAAATATTTATGATTTGTGTTGGCTCAAAATTTCCATAACAGTTCAACCCATAACTTCTAAAGTCACTTTATTAGAAAGTACATTGTCACAATGCAGCATTACAGCATTTTCACACAAAGCAGGGTACTTATAGTTTTAAAATATACATTATAAATATACCTCGTGGACACTGCCTCGTGGTAATTACACAAACAAGCAATAGCAGTTTTCAAACTGTAATATCCATGTCTGTCACTCTATAAATCTCATACATATCTGTACCAACTAGTATCTGACTGCCTGCCTGCTTGTCTCTCTAGTTTGCTCACTTTATCAGGCTGAAGATTCTCCATAAGGGGGCGCTGTGTTAGTGCTCAAGTAGCTTTTGGTGCTTTGTAAGAGTGTCCTTGTTTGTTTTGGTTTTCAACTCCAGTTTGTTTTTGTTTTTTTGGGGTTTTTTTTTTTTTTGGTGATTTCATTTGTTGCTATTTCCCATTTAAGGGTAAAAACACCAAAAAATAAACAACCCCATTATTCCTGTCTCAACCCACACACACATAGGACTTGAACAAGAACCAATCATAGATACATTATAGGAGACATGATAAGTATTTTCAGGTAATAGTTTTTGTTTTTATTTTCTAAAGTAAGGGTTTTATTAAAGAGTTTTATTAAAGATATGTTATGGTGAGAAATCGCCAAAGCAATTCCAAAGCAGACTTGTTTCCTTCTGATGAGTGTTGGTATTTTAGCAATGCCAAATTAGCACAACAGATATCTACGCTAAGCTTAGGTTGCTTTACTCAAAGACATTTCCATCTCTGGGAATTTAAGGTTTAACAGAAGGAATCTGCCTCCATTCGGTTGTGCGCTGCAAACGAAGTCTAAGTCATTTTTATCTAATTCTATTTAGATTTAGTTTGTTTTTGCAGTGAACAGTTTTAGTTTCATTAGTTCTGTAACAGTAACAGTTTCATTAATTCTGTTGTAATAGTTTTTCTTTGTGATAGTGAAACACATACAGCTGCATCTCAATAAATTAGAATATTGTCAAAGTTTATTTCTGTAATTCATTTGAAAAGGTGTGTGTATATATATGTATATATATATATATATATATATATATAAATATATAAAATGTAGATTCATTACACACAGAGTGATCTATTTCAGGCGTTTATTTCTTGTAATGTTGATGATTATGGCCTACAGCCAATGAAAACCCAAAAGTCAGTATCTCCAAAAATTTGAATACTATATAAGAACAATTTAACAAATGATTTTTAATACATACATGTTGGCCTACTGAGAAATATGTACTGTTTAGGCGCTCAGTACTTGGTCAGGGCACCTTTTGCGTGAATAACTATCAATGTGGTGTGGCATGGAGGTGTTATACCAATGCCTGTGGCACTGTTGAGGTGTTATGGAAGCCCAGGTTGCTTTGATAGCAGCCTTCAGCTCGTCTGCATTGTTGTGTCTGGTGTCTCTCATCTTCCTCTTGACAACCCTCTGTAGGGTTTAGGTCAGGTGAGTTTGCTGGCCAATCAAGCATGGTGATGCTGTGGTTATTAAACCAGGTTTTGGTACTTTTGGCAGTGTGGGCAGGTGCCAAGTCCTGCTGGAAAATGAAAACTTGGTAGATGAAGTCCTGGTAGATGGCTGCGCTGACTTTGGACTTGATGTAGCACAGTAGACCAACACCAGCAGATGGCATGGCTCCCCAAACCATCACTAGACCTCAAGCAGCTTGGATTGTGTCTCTCCACTCTTTTTCCAGACTCTGGGACCTTGATTTCCAAATGAAATGCAAAATTTATTTTCATTTACTTTCACTTTGGACCACTGAGCAACAGTCCAGTCCTTTTTCTCCTTGGCCCAGGTAAGATGCTTCTGACATCAGTCTCTGGGTCATGAGTGGCTTGACGCAAGGAATGTGACAGTTGTAGCTCATGTTCTGGATATGTCTGTGTGTGGTGGCTCTTGAAGCACTGACACCAGCAGCAGTCCACTCCTTGTGAATTTCCCCCAAATTCTTGAATCACCTTTTCTTGACAGTCAGCCAGCTTCTTTAGCAGTGACCTTTTGTGGCTTACCCTCATTGTGGAGGGCTACAATGACTGCCTTCTAGACAACTGTCAAGTCAGCAGACTTCCCCATGATTGTGTAGCCTACTGAACCAGACTGAGGGACCATTTAAAGGCTTAGGAAACCTTTGCAGGTGTTTTGTGATGATATGGCTGTTGGCCATAATCATCAACATTAAAAGAAATTAACACTTGAAATGGATCACAGTGTGTAATGAATCTGTATAATGACATGCGTTTCACTTTTTTAATTGAATTACTGAAATAAATGAACTTTTCAATGATATTCTAATTTATTGAGATGCACCTGTAAATCACACAGATAGATAGACCATCTGTATCATTGCTGTTGTAGAAAATCTTGTGACTCCACGATAGTAACATTTATAAAAGAAGGAACAAAACATAGTTTTTTCAAAATTTCTGGTTGAGATGTAAGCAAAGTTTCTCATTTGTAGAAAAACTTACTGACTGAGATTTCTTTAGTGTTGGTAACAGGAGCCAGACGTCCTGATGTCTACATTTAGTCTGTTTATTTGCTATCCAAAATCACCAGTGAATCTATGCACATCTTCAGCTTTTTAAATATATTAATATTTATGTACTTCTATCAGTCACAGTCAGTTTGTTAAGTGTGAAGAGCCAGAATAAAATCAGAAAAAATATTGTTATAAACTTTTCTTATCTATATCATTTCTTTTTATTATGTACTGTGTAAAGAGTTAGATTAAAAGTTATTGATCTGAGAAGTTTTTATGTGTCTAGAAAACTAATAGTAGAAGAAATTCAAATAGCATTAATGCAGCAATTAGTGTATATGTTGTGTATTCATTTTATGTACGGGAGCCTTTTCCTGCTCGCTCCTTGATTAAACCCTGTATTTATAGTTATCAGCTAAATGCCTGCTTTATCTAATCAATAATTCATTACATTAAATCAGGAGCTCCTAATGGAATTTAATGAATCCATATGATTCTG
Organism: Pygocentrus nattereri; assembly: GCF_015220715.1. Classification (NCBI taxonomy): domain Eukaryota; kingdom Metazoa; phylum Chordata; class Actinopteri; order Characiformes; family Serrasalmidae; genus Pygocentrus; species Pygocentrus nattereri. The sequence goes on from NC_051231.1 coordinate 14,515,329, forward strand.
GAGGAGAAATCTGGAACCAGAATTTCTTTCCCAAACTACTTCATAATATATGGACTGCTTTTTTTTTTTTTTTTTAATAAATTAAATACTTGGTGCTTTGTTCTGTAATTATGTACTTTGAATATGCATTTATTCTTAAGCAAAAATAAGCAAAAATACTTATTTCCATGATAAATTAGTTTAAATAATGTCTTTAGGTGCCTAAGACTTTCGTACTGTCTTTATAAGATAAATTTATAGTATTGCTTACAAACTTGCTCACTCAGCAGTGTGTGTACAGAAGAGCACTGTATTCTCACGCTCCAATAACTTCATCTCTTCCTCTCTTTAACATCCCTCACTCCTTTTATATCCTCCTCAGGTCCCACAGATGCCGGGAAAAGGAAGTGTCCCCCCAGTTTCTTCGCCTGTCCCAGCGGCCGCTGCATCCCTATGACCTGGACCTGCGACAAGGAGAACGACTGTGAGAACGGAGCTGATGAAGTGAACTGCGGTGAGATAACCATGTTCTGCTTTTCTGCAGCCTTTCATTACATAGCATGGATGTATTCAGTATGTTTATGGCCAAGAACATTTCATGTCAATTGTCTCCTAATATTAAGTCTGGCTATTTACATTTTAATAGCTCATGTAAAAGAATTAGAGATTAGTGTTCTCCAAACGTGTTTAGTTCCAATAATGATGCTTTAGCAGTAGCTTCATGCATCTCTAAGAAGGCATTCCTTATGTCCTTGTCTCTTACTCGGCTTTTATAGTTGCTCTCTTTAACACGTTTAGAACAGTTGGAATTTATCACGCGTTACATTTTTTTCGACACAACTCTGAGGGTAATTCAGTGTAAATTAGAGTAAACTGACCAGCGCCTTAGTGTAAACTGACTCCTGCAACAGCCAATGAAAACTGAGAGTGAGAAAAGAAAAAAAAAAAAAACAAAGTCACGGAGTTCAGCTGAGTTTAACATTTAAAACACGTTAAAAACAACCAAGATGATCACATTTTTAAATCAGTGATCCTCATTTAATCATGTTTACCTGCTGCTTCTTTACTGTATCACTGCAAACTGCTGAGAAAACAGCAGCAGCTCCACATTCGTTTACGATTGTGTCTCCTAGTAATGGGACAATGCATGAGCTGCATTCGGTTCAGCAACAGTTTAAAGGTTGAGAAGTGTGTGATTCCTAATCATTTAGTGTGTGATGCCTAGTATTTCAGTTGCCCAAAAAAATCTCCAAAAACCGCCCATATAGTCTGAGATGCTCAGTCTTTTATAATCTATTAAGACTTAAAAAGTCATGTAGTGAAACCAAGGCTTTAACCACAATCAAAACACTGCATTGCATATATTATGTGCCTGACATAACAGAAGCAGAATTACAGAAAGAGTCTCTGCATGTTTTCTGTATCTTATGGAAGGTGTTTTCAGGTCAGTAAAAAGGTCATAAACAGACATTCATGAGCTTTAAGGTCATTTAGAGCTTTAAAAACCAGCAGCAGAGCTTTAAAATCTCTCCTAAAATAATCAGGCAGTCAGTGCAGTGTGTAAACAGGTGATTTGAGCTCTGTGGTGTTGTGAGGATGCATGCTGCTGTGTTCTGTACGAGTAAAGAATGGATAGTTTTCTCCAGTAAGATCATCACAGTGATCAACTCTGCTGAACAAATGCCGCAACAAGTTTCTCTGTGTCACTCTGAGATGGAAACAGCCAAACGTTAATAACTTTTCTTAAATGATTTAATACGATTTTAGTAGCGTTATTAAAATGAGAATTAAAGCAGAGATGAGAATCTAAAGTGACCCAGAGGTTTCGTACGTCAGATTTGAAAACGTCGCCAAAACAGACCCATTAACCCTCTGGGGTCCACAAATTCGCCCATGTGTCAAATTAAATGTTTCTGTATCTGGTTCTGTATCTTTGTGATAATCCAGCACAGAAATACAGTTTGAACGCCCTTTCCATTCCTTTCTTATCACGAGATCATACTGACTTACATCCAGAGTTATGAAGCTGTGAAGAGAGGCCGAGATACACGTCATCTGCCTCTCAACATGTGGAACTCGTGGATTCATGTGTCCATCTACATTTCTTGTGAAACTGACAAATGGACACTTAGGAAAGCACGGATATGAAACATATGAGTATCGTGTTATATGAAGAGCCTGTAAAGGAGAATTTAAGAAGAGATAAACAAATCGAGACAAGAAACTTTGACTGCTGCAATGCTGATATTCTCATGTAGTGAAGCTGTTGTGATTTGCATTATTGCAATATTATTTTGCCATTAACTGCCACCGTCTAATTAACCACATTTCTCTCTCTTTACAGATAAAGTCTGCACAGCAAACCAGTTTGAATGTGGAAACCACCGCTGTATCTCCAGCACCTGGGTTTGTGACGGAGCAGATGACTGCGGTGATGGCACTGATGAGGACAGCAGATGCAGTGAGTCCAGAGTCTGGGAAACATCTTTAAACATCATTAAAAAAATTCCTGCCCAAGAATAACAAACTTTTAATAACAAAGAGTATTGTCAAGCCACTGATGTAACAATATCACTGAAACTGCCGCTGATAAAGAGCCATTAATTCGAATTTTCATCACCAACGTAGCGATACAGCTGTGAACACAAAGCACCGTCATGGTTCAAATAAACAGCAAATCTCAGTCAGCTATAGTATAAAATGAACATAACACAAACCTTTTTGTGTGAAGTGACAGAAAAATAAATATAAAGAATAATTAACTGACACTTAAACTGGAAAGAATTCTGCATAGCTCTTCCTCCAGTGCTACAATATTTACAGTAATAACTGTAGATGGGTTGCCCTTATGGTTCCTTGGAAATTGGATGATACAGTTTATTTAGACATTACACTAAAGAGATCAAACCACAGGGACTGAAAATGTCAGCATGTTGCCTGTTAACAGGTACGCTGCCATCAGTTGTTTGTCTTGCCTTTTGTTTTATTTTTACTAATATATATATATATATATATATATATATATATATATATATATATATATATATAATATTTTTATTTACTTACTTTTGTAAGGAGTCCAATGAACTAAATCAGGTTTTTACTATTTTAGCATGCTTTAATAGATTAAATTCTGTGCATGTCATTATGTTTAATACAAAAGCTTTGGCTAACACTTTCTTTAAAAATTAACATCTCAGGGCAAATGACTGATTATGTTCCTCAGTGTAACAGCGCCATATTACCATAACGTCAAACATGATCATGACAGTTCATGAAGACAGTACCATAAAACCGTTATATTACTGAACATAATCTGCTCAAAACAGCTCACGACGAAGTGAGATTTGCAGTGACATGTTTATAGCATGACTATGTCAGTGTTACGGCTTGGTGTGAAATGGTTCAGATTTCTTCACAGTGATGGTGATAGGAACCAGGAGTCATCATGACTACAACGACTACAGGTGCATCTACAACAAACACAGACATTTTATTTACTATCCAAAACCACCAGTGAACCTACACGCATCTTCTGAGTTTTATATGGAATGTTGTTGATGGTAAAATAGTGGAAAATCTGAAATAATGTTTCTTTGGGGACTATTTTTCCCCACAGCGCCCTGCATTTATACCTTCACTACGAATGGAGATTCAATTCAAAGCTGTCTCAAAAACAGTGTCTCAGACATCAGGCAGTGTATTCATAGCCATTTCATGTAATAACTTGCTGTGAGGGAGCTTTTAGAGGTGTGGTTCCTATCACCACCACTGTGAACAGTTCTGACTCTAGAAGAGGGCATTTCACACTAAACCACTCTGAACAACTGCTTACTAAGCAATTTAACATGATCAGTGTGTAGGGGATGTAAGGACGCTGCTTTGGGACAGGATTTACTGGTTTAGATTGTGTTTCAGGTGTACGTGATTCTGGAGGAAGTAAGTGTTTGAAACGTCTCTCCTCTACTTTTAATTTCACCCTTTTGCTTTCTCCTGCTTCTAAACCCTCAGAGAATAAGACGTGCGGTGTCGACGACTTCCGGTGTCCAGACTCCCACAAGTGTGTGCCACGGCACTGGGTGTGTGACGGAGATCGCGACTGCCCCAACGGAGCGGACGAGAGCGTCAAGGCTGGCTGCAGTGAGAATGAATGAATTTAGCCTTTTATTTAAAAGAAAAAATTCTTTACAGGCTAGAACAGTCAGGTCACTGTGCGCCATATCGTTAAATTTATTTATTTATTTTGACCTCTTTCGAACGCAGCAGCTGTCCTTTGCATTGTGGGAACGTTTTCATGATAAATGGACCAATGGAAATGTTTTACAGTGATGATATAAATTACTACTAATTAGTTAATTAGTAGAGACTCTGAACTCTGCACTGCAAAAACATTCTACCTTAGCAAGTGAAGACAAGTTGATGTTTCTGATGTTTCTCATTTTAAGCTTATTGTTAGTGTGTTATAAGAATAATGTATTTCTAGATGTCTAACTCATCATGTGAAATTAGTTCACTAAATCAGCAGATAATTTCGTTTTGTTTTAGGAAAAAATGCTTGATGCAAGCAAAATGATCTGCAAATACAGATGGATAATTTGGTACAGATTAACATATTTTCAGAAAGTAATCATTTTTATAAATGTAATTAGTAACTTGTAATGGATGACACTTTTCGAATAACAGCATGGAGTCGTCCATTATAACCATGACCGGGGTGATTGCTACAATCACAAATAACAGCATTTGTATTTTGGAATAGGTTATTTAACATGAACATGTACAGCATACTTAATTTGTATTTTCATGGGACTCCTGGCTCATGGGGGTCCTAGGCAGCTGCCTACCATTGCCTGGTGCGGAGAACCACTTCTGCCTTTACGCTCTGTCATTGTGTCGATGAAATGTTGTAAGACAATTGACATTTGATTACTAAATGTGCTGAATGTTTCCTGTAGCTTTCATTGTTTGTTAAGGATGTTAACATTTGAGTTATTTAACACTTAGAAGTCTAGAGTTATGATCATCATTGCTGTGCCATTTAAATTGGATAATTGAAAACAAGAGACAAAAACAACTTTTCATCAAATTCAAATCTTAACAGAACACCTTCTCTTCTATTGACAAACACAACTGTGGAATACTTTGAAAAGTTGGAAGGGTTTAGTTAAGTTTAGTGTAGTTTGTTTCAATGAGCCACGAGTCAGACATAACTCTGATCAAATTACAGCATGATTTTATCATCACCAGGGATTGTGAATTTGTACTTCATTTACCGTCTACATTTTCTTCTTCTTTAGCATTTAAAAACACCTGTGAGGCAGACGAGTTCATGTGTGAGAACAGGCGGTGCATCTCCAAACACTTTGTATGTGACCACGACAACGACTGTGGCGACGGCTCTGATGAATCTGTAGAGTGCGGTGAGTGTAGCTTGTCCTTCATCTCTTTCCCATCATCCGGTTAGGTTTCCTGAAGTAATCAAAACCTCTTTCTCACTTAAAGGAGGGGGTCGTCGATTTTGGCAAACATTAGCGAAAGCTCAACTTAAGTACATTGATCCCTCCATAGCCCTGCCTCCAAAGTACAGCCCCCTCTCTTCATTGATCTCTTCAAAGCCATAGAGAGTGGATTTATTTTTCCTCTGTCGATATATTTCATTGACTGCTGTCGGAATGTGAGAATTTCACCAAATATCACAAATCTTACAAAATCATTGAACCCCTCCCTCCCCTGTAAGGTCTGTTAGGCAGTATTATTTAAAGCGCTGACACAGTGGTGGTGTCTTTTTCTCAGGTGTATTGATGTATATATTGATCAGTCTGTCAGTGCACTGACATAGTTGTGCTGTTGACTTTCTGACCCTCTCTAATGGGCAGTCGTTTGTCTTTGCTAACAGAGTACCCCACCTGCAAACCCAATGAGTTCCGCTGTGCTAACGGGCGCTGCCTGATCCAGAGCAGCTGGCAGTGCGACGGCGACTTCGACTGCCACGACCGCTCAGACGAAGCCCCCAAGAACCCCAACTGCAGTGGACCAGGTACCAGTGTGTGTCTTGGATCTGAAGCTGTTTCACTTTAACCCCTTAACACTGTCTTACCCAACATATCTTCAGTGACAGGGCAACCATGTTTGTCTCCTTTAACTGATTAAACTTTGCATTAACAAAACAGAAATATGGAGAACGATGAAGGGTGTGGGCCATTTAAAGTTGAATAGTTGAATTGCAAGGACATGTATGCCTAAAGGTCACATAGGTTATAGTAGTTATTGAACAGTTTGTGGTCGATATTGTCTGAACTGTGATGACTGAATTTAAGATCGCAGTTTGAGAGGTGAATTGAATGGGTTAATTGAATGAGATCTGCTATAACTGTTGACTATTTTTCACCTTAATGCGCTTTGTCCTTCTCCGACATGGAGCAGAGAAGAAATGCAATGACACAGCGTACGCGTGCAGGAACGGGATGTGTGTTAACGAGACGCTGCTGTGCGATTATAAGGATGACTGTGGCGACGGCAGCGACGAGCTGAACTGCTTCGTTAACGAGTGTCTGAACAGCAAACTTAGCGGATGCTCTCAGCTCTGTGAGGACCTGAAGATCGGCTTCAAAGTAAGAAATGCTGCTCTGATATTTCAAACATTTTCAAGTTTATTGCTCCTTTGCAAGTCTATAGAGGGCCCTGATCTTGAATATTTAATAGAAATAAATGTTCAAAGTCATTTTGTGTGATCATGCACTATATTGCCAAAAGTATTCAGTCACCCATCCAAATCATTGAATTCAGGAGCTCCAATCACTTCTATGGCCACAGGTGTATAAAACCAAGCACCTAGGCCTGCAGACTGCTTCTACAAATATTTGTGAAAGAATGGGTCGCTCTCAGGAGGTCAGCGAATTCCAGTGTGGCACTGTGATAGGATGCCATGTGTCCAGTCATGAAATTTCCTCGCTACTAAATATTCCACAGTCGGCTGTCAGTGGTATTATAACAAAGTGGACATCATCACAACATAACTTTTTTTTTTTCTTTTAATATTATGTATTGTATATTGTGTGAACATTTTTGTTGCTGGAAAAAAAAATTGGAATACATTTATTGCCTTAATTATTCAGAACGCTTTTCCCCTTGTTCTGTAAAATTGCCAGTTTAGAGATAAAATGTTTTGACACAACTGCAATATATGAATTACCTTACAGCACTACAGTAAAATCACTTTTTCACTCTATGCTTAGTTTGCCACACCCTGAATTGAGATTTTTATGTATAAAACCTCATAGTTCTGGATGTTATGATAATCTTATTGTTAAAGAAAATAAAGAAATTAAATAAATAAACTGCAGAGAAGTTTTTATCTAAACATCCCGTCCTCTTGTCGCTTTTCTCGCCCTGCAGTGCAGGTGTCACCCTGGCTTTAGGCTGAAGGATGATGGGAAGACGTGCGTGGATGTAGATGAGTGCAGCAGCACTTTCCCCTGCACACAGCACTGCATCAACACTCATGGCAGTTTCCACTGTGTCTGTGTGGACGGATACCAGCTCAGCTCTGCCGACCCCACCATCTGCAAGTCCACCTCCGGTAAGGCTTCAGTCTTCAGTGAGGACTTTAGGGATGGCACAGACTAGTGAACTTATATATCCTGTTATGAGCTGTTTGCTCATCAACTACAATGGCTGAGTTTTATAATGCTCTAATTTAGGAAAAAATATGAATTTATTAATGCAAATTTTGTTTCAGTACAGTGCGTCATGCCATCTCAATACGATACGTTTTTCAGTGCAGCAGATATAAGGATGTATGTGCATTGTGTTCATATGTTAATATGTTAACATGCCCAGAGCATGAAAAACTATGTATGTAAATATGTTAGAATTTAAAGTACCGTTCACTGTTCGGTCCATTTTCTGAACAAGCTGAACAGCCCATTTTCAAGTCATTATTTTCATTGCTGTCTGCCTGTTTAGTTTACAGCAGTTAGTTCCGCCCACTCACGCTCACAAAGAAGCGTTCCAGCTGATGCTTTTTGAATGAGCCAGCCAATCAGCTTTATTGTATTGACCTATATCGGTCTTAAAAACACAGCAACAAAAACAACCTTATTGACTCTCAAGCGTAAAGAGATGCTGGAAAATGATCATGTAGAAATGAACTATTATTATAATGGCTGTTTTTGATACATAAACCCAAACAATCATCAGAAGTGGACCTCAGGAAAAAAGGTAAAATACAAGGAAAGGGTCAGATATGTGGTCTTTCAAGTTTGCACCATATGCAAAGCGTATATGCATGCACACTAGTCATGTAACAGTGCACATAATTTTAGGTTTAACATGATTTTCAGTGCTAAGATGAAGGTTTTTTTGGTGTTTGATGTTTTATTAACTAATAAACATATAGAACACAAGAACTCAAAAGCCCAAAATATGCCCACAGAGTTCTTCACAGTAGATATAGTAGAGTGTTAGTAGTTACTGTTGGATACCAATAATAACAACATGTGATGGTCATGCTCATATAAGATGAGAGGACATTGATATCAAAGTAAAAAATAAATAAATAAACAGATAAATAAATGAACCCTGTGTACTTTCAATTTACAATATTTCAATTTACAATATTTTATGTGTTAAGTCTTTTGACTCTACAGAGCTCTAATTATAAACCACACACATCAGAATAAAGATTTTTCTACCTGGCTGATGAAACCAGCACACAGAGGCACAGATAGCTGATATCTGTGATTTTAGTGTGTAATAACATCAAATGTCTGTATAACTCCACTTCAGTCCACCTCAAAATGTAGCATCTGCTGCTAGTCCCTAGTAAATGCATTTGATTGATGTCTGGACCTCACGTCATTTTTGTTTGTTTTTGTATGCTAATGTCTACCCCTAGGGTACATGAGCAAGAGAAATTCTCATTGTTATTCTGTGTCACTTAGATGAGGAGCCTTTCCTAATCTTTGCTAATCGATACTACCTGAGGAAGCTCAACCTGGACGGAACAAATTACACCTTGTTGAAGCAGGTAAGCCTTTCTCATGATATCTGCTCCATTATCTAGTTGTACTACATTGTGCTCTTTTTCCTCAAGCCATGCCTATTTACACTATATGGCTCCAAGTGTATGGACACTTGACAGTCATACCTTTGAGTTTGTTGGATGTCCAATTTAGTATGGAGTCTCCTCCCTGTATTGTTATAATAGCCTCACTCTTCTAGGAAAGTTTCCACAAGATTTTGGAGTGTGTTTGTGGGAATTTGTAACCATTAATTTCCAGTTCATCCCAAAGGTGTTCAGGGCTCTGTGCAGGCCACTGGAGTTCCTCCACACTAAACTGGTCAAACTCTGTCTTTATGGAGCTGCTTTTTGCAGAGGGGCTCAGTCATGCTGGAGCAGGGAAGGGTCTTCCCCAAACTGATTTCATGGTTCATGGCTGAGCTGTTGTTGCTTCCAGATGCTCTCATTTCACAATAATAGCACTTACAGGGGCAGATTTAGCAGGTTATAAATGACACATATTGACGTGGCATCATATAATAGTGGCACATTTTAAGTCATTGAGTTCTTCAGTACAGTCCATTCTACTACCAGTGAGGGGGTGTGTATTTTGTTTCTAAAGGCTTATATTAACATTGTTTACCATTTTGAAAAAAAATTTTGATTGTGTTATTTTTATCCTTTATATTTATCACTTATATTTAATCATCACCAGCCCTCTGCAGACCTCTAACCCCCATCAGTATTGGCCTGAGGAACACCAAAGGGTGCTTGAAAGACCCTGCTATAGATTTCATGATTCGAAATCATAGTTTTGTATGATGTGTTTATGTATGCATTGTCTGTGCGTATGTGCCAGCAGGGCTTGAATAACGCCGTAGCTTTGGACTTTGACTACCGGCAACAGATGATCTACTGGACTGATGTGACCACTCAGGGTAGCATGATCAGGCGGATGAACATTAATGGAAGTAACGTTCAGGTAACATTTTTACAACATTAAGCTGTTTCACACTCATATCATTGAAGGCTTATGTGTTTTCAGGTGCAAAACCATTTTTGAGTTCATAATTCAGCTTGATTTCCAATGTTTTATATGTTAAAGTTTTGATTCTGCAGAGCTCTAATTATGTACTACACAGATTGGTAGGCTCAGATTAAATTCATAAAATTCAAAAGTGAAGTTAGAAAATTACAAATTTTATACTTATTTGAACGTGGGTGTATCTCATCGGCAGGTCCTTCATCGCACGTCACTAAGCAACCCTGACGGGCTGGCTGTTGATTGGGTAGGAGGGAACCTGTACTGGTGTGATAAAGGACGAGACACGATCGAGGTGTCCAAGTTGAACGGAGCCTACAGGATGGCGCTTGTGAGCACTGGGCTGCGAGAGCCAAGAGCCGTGGCTGTGGACGTTCGCAACGGGTAACTGTTCTGTACCTGTTAAAACATCACAATTGTTGTTACTTTATTAAATAAAACTTTGTTGTAGGTTTAAATATTATCAACTAAACACTAGAATGTGTTTTTTACTGTTTTATTCAGTGCAAATCTTTTATATCAGTTTATAATCATTGCAGATATATATATATACATACATAATATTATATATATTATATATATATATAATATTTATGAATTCTTAGAATTTCAGTTATTGTGGAATTTTCTGCATCTCTGTATCGTCTATTCATTAGCACATCTAGAATTTTTTTCAAGTTTATTATTAATTACTTGAAACCTATGAAGTGTTCCAGTGGCATTGAAACATTTTTATACATTTATGTGGTCTCCAACAGTAGAAGTAAAGTAATGGATTTTTACCTAGTTAAACCTGGGGCGTTCATCTAACAGTGTCCATTAGAATTTTTTTATTACAATGAATTTGTCATACTGGTCAGGTTTGTACTCGGACAAGTTCAGAGAACATAAAGACCAAAGAAAATAAATAAGATGAAAAAATCAGATATGGACATTAATGTATTAATAATAACTGAAATGCGGCATAATAATAGCTGACTTTTTGACCTATCCAGGTACCTGTATTGGTCAGACTGGGGTGATAATCCTCACATCGGCCGCATCGGGATGGACGGTTCCAACCGGAGTGTGATCGTGGAAGACAAAATCACGTGGCCAAATGGACTAACTCTGGACTTCATCAACGACCGCATCTACTGGGCCGATGCCAGAGAGGACTACATAGAGTTTGCCAACCTGGATGGCACCAACCGGCACACGGGTCAGAAACCATTTCAACACTAATACACTTTTTCATATAGACATGTGTAGATTACATGTCTCATGCTGGGGGACCTCAGAAGAAACTTTGAGGTTGGGGGGCTAAGCTACAGGAGCTGTTCTTAAAACTGTGAATAAATACATTTTATTTATCTGTGCTGCACTGAATTAACACATAGGTCTGATTCTGCTGGTTACATAATTAATAATTAATGGTTTAGTCATGTTTGAAATGATCACATGATGTGTTTTGATTGGCTGTTGCATGAAACTGTTGTGGCTGAGTTTCATATGAGTTGCAGGACACTTTACATTATGCAGCTCAAATATTCCATGTAGGTTTCAAGCAACTGAAATTGCATTAAAGTTCCATTGTTTAAAGTCCTATTTTGATGACATGAGGAGGTGGGTAATATATCCTTTACTGATTTTTAGTCCTGCCCAAATGCGCCATGTCAGTGAATTTTTTATTATTTTTTATTTTTAAACGACTGAGCTCCCACTTCACTAAAGATTCTAATGCCTTTTACCTTCTTTAAAACGAGCTGTATACGTAAACACAGTTTATATTAATTCTCCTTGAATCAAAATGGTGGTAAAAGCTTCTGTGGGAAAGCATCTTCTTAAGTATAGATGTTCTAAGAAGCATTTGCTTGTGCTCTCTGTGGCTAAAATCCAGCCGATGTGTTTTGTCCTCCTCAGATGTCCCACTCAGAACGTTAAAATTACTGAAAGAAGTTTGCTTTTATGCTGTGATGTTGACTGTTGGCTGTGAATTCCCAAGCTAATGATAATGCTAATGATGCATTGCCTTCACTTCAGACAGCAAGACAGATGGTCTGGGTAAATGGGATAGTAGCCAAATTAAATGTGTTTCTGCTCGTTTCTGGAGGGCAATGTGTAAATTGAGTAGCTGCTTCCATCTCAGTCATTAATACCCAGCTATCTTCTCCTGTGTGAATCGCTCATGAACATTACAGATGTCCTGCGGTAAACTCACATTACCCACCTCGCCATGGAAATCTAATCCTTACTGAACAGAGCTCAGTAACTGGGCTGGGATATCTTAAGAATTTTGATGACTGCTTTGAAGGAATGTTAATTCAATCTACAAGGCACACTTTTTAACATACTTTTCCATGAAAAAAAAATGTGATTGGTAACACTTGGAAATAATGACACATAAACAGTGACACATAATCTGGATCTAGGAAAAATTTGTGATTATATGGGTTGAGAGAGAAAATCTGAAAGTATGTCAAATTCATGTAGGCATATTCATTCACATAAAAACAAATCTGCCGCCTGAGTCTGATACACACGAAAAATCGTTCTGAATTCGGACCAGACCCTGCTGCTTTGTCTGCCCTGTTGCGCTTGGGTAGCAGAACTCTTGTCACTTCTATTTTTATCCCACCTTTGCTTCTGTTTGCATTCATTAATGAGCAAAAACATTCTGTTTGACCTCCCCTGCAGTTCTGAATCAGGACATCCCGCACATTTTTGCCATGACTCTGTTTGAAGAGTACATCTACTGGACTGACTGGGAGACCAAATCCATCAACAGAGCGCACAAGACCCTCGGCACCAACAAGACCATGTTGATCCTTACCCTGCATAGACCCATGGACATTCACATCTACCACCCGTACAGGCAACCTGAGGGTGAGGACACACTCGCACACTCCCACAAAATACCTGTACTTTAAAAAATGGAATATAGTAAACAAAACTATGTTTTTATTCGTATACAGTATAATTATGTCACTCTGAATTGTTGTGTTTTGGTTAGCTTAGAATGAGCCCCTCATATCTACATAGGGAGCTGCTCCTCTTCCAACAGAGGGCAGCAGAAAAACTGGTGACCACCATAGGTCCTGCTACACACTTGGAAAGGGAGGGATGAAGGAAGGGATTCAGTTAGCCTCGCCACTAGATGCCACTAAATATTGCACACTGCACCTTTAATTGAAGTGTAACACCAGATATTCACTCAGTTGTAGAATTCTTGTCATAGATATTCAGCTGGGTTGATATCTGGTAACTATGAAGGCAATAGCATATGATTTACATCATTTTATACTCAGCAAAACATTCAGTGACCTCTGTGAATGGGCCACTGACCACTCCTAGGATAAAGAAGATTAAGGTGGACCCAGACTGTACCAGTAAAATTCCCTCTGAAGCATTCTTGAATGACCACCTCTCTGCAGCCCAGTGCTGATGGTTTTCACACCACTGACCTCTCAGATTTTTAATTCGTCTTTGTGATGAGGGGGTTACGCACTGCAGCTCTACTACAGTCTCTCTCTCTGTATAGCTGTGGACAGATTGTTCTTGCTCTTGATACAGTCTGCTCACGTCCTGTATTGACGCACCTGAGGAAAAGCTGCTCATACATAGTGCACTAATGCATGAATGTCCACTTCAATGTCCAGCCCCGTTTACTGATGTCTTTCCACAGATCTGAATGCAGAGGTCAGTTTAGTCATTGTTCCTGGTAAAAACAGTTGAGCATTCATTGTGGCTGAAGCTTCTGCCTTTGGTACCCTAATAATGAACCCTCATTCAAAGTTCAAAGGCACCTAGATCTTTCCTTCTTGCCATTTTGATGCATTTTTATTTTGTCACAGAGCATGGTAGGATGTTAACTGCTTAATTGTGCCAATCACTACACCAGTCTGGAAGCATCCACTTATTTATTCAAGTGTATTTTAGTGCCAGAATATCTGAACTAATTAGTCAAAACTGCAAAAATGTATATCTAGCAAGTGAAAACATCTTAAATCATTAATATATATCGAATATGCCACATTATGGGATTGTCAGAATATTATATGGTGATTTAACTTATTTCTTACTTACTTAACTTATTTTTTTACCACTGGCAGGTCGTTTTCCCATCTTTTAAATATTGTTTCTTGAATTAAGCAAAATGATCTACTTTGTTTCTGAAAATAAAATAATCCACCGATGCAGTGACGCTTTTAATAGATAAAATGACTTAAAACTAGTAAACATGTGTAGAGCTAGTTTAAACAGTCTTTTCAAACTCATCCAACAATCTCAATGTGATGTATTGGATGTTAATTGCTAGATTTAAGGTGTTTTTACTTGCTTAGATTCCATTTCTTGCAGTGAAATATTTAATTGTGTGCTCTTTCTCATTGCCTAGTCACAAACCATCCGTGCCAGACGGACAATGGCGGCTGCAGTAACCTGTGTCTACTCTCTCCGGGCGGAGGCTACAAGTGTGCCTGTCCCACTAACTTCTACCTGGCTGCCGATGGAAAGCAGTGCATGTCCAACTGCACCGCCAGCCAAGTGCGTTCACTTGAGGGAGTAGTTTGTCAAAAATCTCATTTGCAGTGTTTTCTCCATCATCACAAATGTAGTCGATCAAGACATGTTTGGTGAAGTTTGCCCTTTTCGTTTTAGCTTTGGAGCTGT